>NC_047512.1:45070119-45182619 GCF_902827115.2 Pseudochaenichthys georgianus
CCATTTGAGCTAATTCCCCTATACAACAATAGTCTTGTAGTACTTCTAAGTTGTTTTCTCCAACTCTCCTCCATGCCATTCCTTTTGAGGGCCTACATAAACACTCTGAATCTTGACCTGGCTCTTACATTTACTGAAAAACTGGTGTGAACAGTGGCCGAGTGGTTAAGGCGATGGACTGCTAATCCATTGTGCTCTGCACGCGTGGGTTCGAATCCCATCCTCATCGTAGTAAGGTTTAGTTCAATGAAGCTGATGCAATATGGCAAAAGCCTGTGATTTCGGCTTCAGCACAACAGGTAAACTGAACAAAAGACAGTTGAGGCCACCGAAAAAACCAGGCGGAATGCTCTCCTTGTTTCGACAAGTCTGTAGTGGGGTACCTGTCCTTCCATAATGCCACGTTCCAATGTCCATATTGTTGGCTTGTAAGTGAGGAAATCGTTGTTAGACTTTGTGGTCTCGCTATCAGGTTGGCTGGAGAAGTTGAACATCCAGAAAATATCATAAATCTTACAATTTTTACCTTCTATTTCCTGAACTGAAATACTAAAGTTTTGTGGAGAATGCGGGCATCGATCACGCTACCTCTCGCATGCTAAGCGAGTGCTCTACCATTTGAGCTAATTCCCCTATACAACAATGCTCTTGTAGTACTTCTAAGTTGTTTTCTCCAACTCTCCTCCATGCCATTCCTTTTGAGGGCCGACATAAACACTCTGAATCTTGACCTGGCTCTTACGTTCACTGGAAAACTGGTGAGAACAGTGGCCGAGTGGTTAAGGCGATGGACTGCTAATCCATTGTGCTCTGCACACGTGGGTTCGAATCCCATCCTCGTCGTAGTAAGGTTTAGTTCAATGAAGCTGATGCAATATGGCTAAAAGCCAGCGATTTCGGCTTCAGCACACCAGGTAAACTGAACAAAAGACAGTTGAGGCCACTGAAAAACCATGCGGAATACTCCCCTTGTTTGACAAGTCAGTTGTGGGCTACCTGGCCTTCCATAATTCCATGTTCCCAATTACCATATTGTTGGCTTGTAAGTTAGGAAATTGTTGTTAGACTTTGTGGTCTCGCTATCAGGTTGGCTGGAAAAGTTGAACATCCAGAAAATATCAAAAATCTTACAATTTTTACCTTCTATTTCCTGAACTGAAATACTAAAGTTTTGTGGAGAATGCGGGCATCGATCCCGCTACCTCTCGCATGCTAAGCGAGCGCTCTACCATTTGAGCTAATTCCCCTATACAACAATGCTCTTGTAGTACTTCTAAGTTGTTTTCTCCAACTCTCCCCCATGCCATTCCTTTCGAGGGCCTACATAAACACTCTGAATCTTGACCTGGCTCTTACGTTTACTGGAAAACTGGTGAAAACAGGACGAGGTGGTTAAGGCGATGGACTGCTAATCCATTGTGCTCTGCACGCGTGGGTTCGAATCCCATCCTCGTCGTAGTAATGTTTAGTTCAAGAACCTGCTGCAATATGGCAAAAAGCCTGTGATTTCGGCTTCAGCACACCAGGTAAACTGAACAAAAGACAGTTGAGGCCACCGAAAAACCAGGCGGAATGCTCTCCTTGTTTCGACAAGTCTGTTGTGGGCTACCTGTCCTTCCATAATGCCACGTCCCAAATTTCCATATTGTTGGCTTGTAAGTGAGGAAATCGTTGTTAGACTTTGTGGTCTCACTATCAGGTTGGCTGGAAAAGTTGAACATCCAAAAAATATCTTAAATCTTACAGTTTTTACATTCTATTTCCTGAACTGAAATACTAAAGTTTTGTGGAGAATGCGGGCATCTATCCCGCTACCTCTCGCATGCAAAGCGAGCACTCTACCATTTGAGCTAATTCCCCTATACAACAATAGTCTTGTAGTACTTCTAAGTTGTTTTCTCCAACTCTCCTCCATGCCATTCCTTTCGAGGGCCTACATAAACACTCTGAATCTTGACCTGGCTCTTACATTTACTGAAAAACTGGTGTGAACAGTGGCCGAGTGGTTAAGGCGATGGACTGCTAATCCATTGTGCTCTGCACGCGTGGGTTCGAATCCCATCCTCGTCGTAGTAAGGTTTAGTTCAATGAAGCTGATGCAATATGGCAAAAAGCCTGTGATTTCGGCTTCAGCACAACAGGTAAACTGAACAAAAGACAGTTGAGGCCACCGAAAAACCAGGCGGAATGCTCTCCTTGTTTCGACAAGTCTGTTGTGGGCAACCTGTCCTTCCATAATGCCACGTCCCAAATTTCCATATTGTTGGCTTGTAAGTGAGGAAATCGTTGTTAGACTTTGTGGTCTCACTATCAGGTTGGCTGGAAAAGTTGAACATCCAAAAAATATCTTAAATCTTACAGTTTTTACCTTCTATTTCCTGAACTGAAATACTAAAGTTTTGTGGAGAATGCGGGCATCTATCCCGCTACCTCTCGCATGCAAAGCGAGCACTCTACCATTTGAGCTAATTCCCCTATACAACAATAGTCTTGTAGTACTTCTAAGTTGTTTTCTCCAACTCTCCTCCATGCCATTCCTTTCGAGGGCCTACATAAACACTCTGAATCTTGACCTGGCTCTTACATTTACTGAAAAACTGGTGTGAACAGTGGCCGAGTGGTTAAGGCGATGGACTGCTAATCCATTGTGCTCTGCACGCGTGGGTTCGAATCCCATCCTCGTCGTAGTAAGGTTTAGTTCAATGAAGCTGATGCAATATGGCAAAAAGCCTGTGATTTCGGCTTCAGCACAACAGGTAAACTGAACAAAAGACAGTTGAGGCCACCGAAAAACCAGGCGGAATGCTCTCCTTGTTTCGACAAGTCTGTAGTGGGGTACCTGTCCTTCCATAATGCCACGTTCCAAATGTCCATATTGTTGGCTTGTAAGTGAGGAAATTGTTGTT
This sequence comes from Pseudochaenichthys georgianus, assembly GCF_902827115.2. Classification (NCBI taxonomy): domain Eukaryota; kingdom Metazoa; phylum Chordata; class Actinopteri; order Perciformes; family Channichthyidae; genus Pseudochaenichthys; species Pseudochaenichthys georgianus. The sequence continues at coordinate 45,073,026 of NC_047512.1, forward strand.
AGACTTTGTGGTCTCGCTATCAGGTTGGCTGGAGAAGTTGAACATCCAGAAAATATCATAAATCTTACAATTTTTACCTTCTATTTCCTGAACTGAAATACTAAAGTTTTGTGGAGAATGCGGGCATCGATCACGCTACCTCTCGCATGCTAAGCGAGCGCTCTACCATTTGAGCTAATTCCCCTATACAACAATGCTCTTGTAGTACTTCTAAGTTGTTTTCTCCAACTCTCCTCCATGCCATTCCTTTTGAGGGCCGACATAAACACTCTGAATCTTGACCTGGCTCTTACGTTTACTGGAAAACTGGTGAGAACAGTGGCCGAGTGGTTAAGGCGATGGACTGCTAATCCATTGTGCTCTGCACACGTGGGTTCGAATCCCATCCTCGTCGTAGTAAGGTTTAGTTCAATGAAGCTGATGCAATATGGCTAAAAGCCAGCGATTTCGGCTTCAGCACACCAGGTAAACTGAACAAAAGACAGTTGAGGCCACTGAAAAACCATGCGGAATACTCCCCTTGTTTTGACAAGTCAGTTGTGGGCTACCTGGCCTTCCATAATTCCATGTTCCCAATTACCATATTGTTGGCTTGTAAGTTAGGAAATTGTTGTTAGACTTTGTGGTCTCGCTATCAGGTTGGCTGGAAAAGTTGAACATCCAGAAAATATCAAAAATCTTACAATTTTTACCTTCTATTTCCTGAACTGAAATACTAAAGTTTTGTGGAGAATGCGGGCATCGATCCCGCTACCTCTCGCATGCTAAGCGAGCGCTCTACCATTTGAGCTAATTCCCCTATACAACAATGCTCTTGTAGTACTTCTAAGTTGTTTTCTCCAACTCTCCCCCATGCCATTCCTTTCGAGGGCCGACATAAACACTCTGAATCTTGACCTGGCTCTTACGTTTACTGGAAAACTGGTGAAAACAGGACGAGGTGGTTAAGGCGATGGACTGCTAATCCATTGTGCTCTGCACGCGTGGGTTCGAATCCTATGGGATACACATACAAGTTACTTTAGCCTTTGCAGACCATTCACATGAACAAAAAAAGTATAAAAACCAACACAGGAAAGGGAAAACTAAAAACAGAGCCCCTTTAATGTCTAAGTTTCTCAAATCCCAAATCCTTGAATTTAGTCAAACATGAAAGAGAATAACAATAATTTAGTTTGCAACTCATTTCGAAAACTGATAAACAGTAAATATTATGTAAACATGATTCCTCACACTAAGGTGTGTGCTGTCACTGTTACATTGGCCCCTATGGCCTTTTACACAACAAAGCAACCAACTAAATGTGTTGTATGAGATATATCGGTTAGAAGTATTTGGTGAAGGGCACTTCAGCCTCACTAAAAGCCACAACACATTCTAGTCCCCACAAACTCCAAGCTGCAATCCCACTCTAGTGCGTCTGGAGTATATGGTGATGCTTTCCAGTTGTGTGTGTGTGTTTGAGTACTTGCCAGTGTTGGCAGTGTGTATTTTTGTGTAGCTACAGTATGTGTGTGTCTGCGTGATTGTGTGTCTATGCATGCTTCTTATGTGCATGCCAGCGTCTTCCCGTATGCACTCTTTTTCATGTGTGTGTTTCCGTATAGGTGTGCGGCAGTAGGCTGAGTCCGTGGAGTCTCATTAATGGCTTCATTAAGGCCAGGGAGATCTCATTTAGACAGAGTGAATTATTCAAGCCGTGAGTCAGTCAGACCCGCGGAGACACCTGCAGACACCACCTAGGAACCGAGAGAGAAGGGGGGATGGAGAGGGGAGACAGAAGGTGGATGGAGATAGAGAGGAGAGACTGTCTGACATATTTAATTTGCCAAAAATAGGGAAAAGGGTAGCACAAAGGCACAGAGGGGGGAAAAGAGACACATGGGCTATGCGTGTTTGATATTTGTGCTGCAAGTTAAAGGTCGACACATAAGTTATAGAGAGAAGGTAAAATTAAAATGGCTGTACCCTTTAAACTCTGGCCAAACTGTTACTACCAGTTTAATCGGCTTGTCCCTTGCCATGCTAGGCTTTGTTGTAACTGTTTTTACAGATTGAAGTCCTTACTTTGGTGAATTGATGTTTTGATAACAAATAGGCAAAAGCCCTTCTTACAAGACCCTCTTTTGAGAAGTGTCTTTGGTTGTTTGAAGTTTGACCCCATGACCTTACGGACATAACCTTGTAAAAAAAATGGCCAAGTCACTCTTGTAAAAAAACGTGTCTTTAAGAGAAAAAAACATATATAAGTCGCTTCGGTGTATAAGTCGCATTTATCCACTGCAGTCTTCATCCTCTGTGTCACTGTGAAGTCCTCACTATCACCGAGCTAGCTCTCCATCCAGTTAAACACTTTCAAAGAAACTCCGGCACAGATGTCAGCTTTACTGAAGTTCAGCTGAGACACACTACACCAGGGGTACTCAAACTTTTTTGTTAAAGGTCCACTTGTGAATTTTATACAAGGTCAATGGTCCGGATCAATGCCAGTAAAGTAAAAGTAAATTAAGAAGCAGTTTCGGCGTGCTGTGCATGTGGCCCCCTTAAGGGGGTTTCCCGACATGTCGTTGCAGTAAATTAAAGGGTCTTTCATGTTGTCGTTGCTGTGGACCCTCTTAATCTTTTTTTTTTTTTTTTAATGTTTACGTTTATTCTGGTTTGTTTTGTGTTTGTATCTTTTATTTGAAATGTGTTTATTTATTTTATGTTTTGTGAGCTGAGCTGTGTGGTTTTATATGGTATGTATCTCTCTGTACAGCACTTTGGTCTGGAGGTTTTAAAGTGCTATATAAATAAAGTTGGATTGGATTGGATTAATCTACCTTATTTGGGGTCCCCTTCTGGTCCAAGCACTTGCCTGTCGGTAAACGGCGCCCCTGTACACACACACATTCAATACATACATACAGTGTGATGGCTTGAACTAGTGGGAGAAATGACACTGTTTGTCTGCAGCCAATGCCTTGAACCTCGGCAAAAATGGCATTAGAAGCATTAGAAAGTCAAGGTAAACGTGCGGTTAACTTAAATGCATGTCACGCTCGCGCACACAAGTAAATAATATATATGCACGTTCATTCTCACAACGCGTCAGACACAAGAAAATATACATTAAAGGGGAGCTATCATGCAAAATGCACTTTGTGATGTCTTCTCTACATCAACATGTAGGTGCGTCGGGGAACTCACGCAGCGAAAATAAAACCCTCTCTCTTTTCCTCCGTACCCAAATCTTTTAAAAACAGGGGAACAACGAGCGGATACAGATTTGCTGCCAATCGGACCCACAGAGAGTTGCTATCAGAAACAATGCCTGACGTGTTTTGGACGTAATCTCGTCTGTGTTTACATTAGCAAGCCTCGCTAACACTCAGAGCTAACCTGTACCGGAGAGCACATGTGTTTAAAAAGCAGGCAATCAAAAAAGGAACTCACCTTGTGATAAACCTGCAAGAGAAAAAGCATTTGAGCTCCATACTGTTTCAGAAGTAATCCTTGATGTGGTTTAGAACAGGATGGCGTTTTATCACAGCAGAATTTAACTTTATCTCTAGTAGAATTCTGATCAGGCATTAGCTCCGCCTCCTCTTTTCTTTCTTTTTTCAAGCTAAGGACCCAAAATCCGGGTTTCAGGTTTCTCTAACACGGCTGCAAAAGAGGGGTATGAGCAGTATGGCTTAAATGGGTGAACTGTCAAAAAGCTTCACACACATGTTTTGTATAGTTAAGACCCAACAATATATGTTTTCCAATATAGGATAATAGGTCCACTTTAATTTACATCAGAATCAGATTTTTTTTTTAATAATTGTTTTCTTTTTTTTTTTATAATAGGACACAGGGTTCGGTCCAGATTGATTTGCAGTTCGGTCCGGATCCGCACCTTGGTCCGGAGTTTGAGAAGCCCTGCACTACACCTTCGGCCAGCCCGGAGAAAAAACGTGTCATGGCTCTGCTCAATGCTAGGTCAATAGCAAACAAAACGTTCAGCTCATTCCCCCCTTTCCCTCTATCCATTGTTGTTGAGAGCATCTAATTCTGAACATTTTACTTCTGAGAAAGGGGATCTCGCAGCAGCAATAATCTGCAGTGAAGCTTGATGTAACCATATGAAGGTATTGCAGGGTCACAGCTAACTATAGCTTGGGAGCTGAGCACCATCAGTGTCCTGCACTCAATATCACTTGGCCCCTCAATGACCGCCGTCTCTTAATGTTTGTAAGCCCTTAGATCTGTTCTGAATATAACAACATGCATAATCTTTCTTGTCAAAATAAGCTTAATACACTGCGATATATAAAAAGTGTCTGCCACCATCACTTTATAAATACATTCGTCAAGGCATACTAACTTCAGTGAACACAAAAAGCATTTCCAACAAAGAATTGTACTTCTTTTGAACTACATCAACTGGTTGATACAAAACCTTTCTGTAGCCCTGTCTATCGGCACATATAATTATTCTTCCCTGCATGCAATGCTTACAGAAACGAACAAGCCTCAGGCCTTTAACTCTTTGTTTTTTTGCTTCTCAAACTCCGGACCCTGCACTACACCTTCGGGCAGCCCGGAGCAAAAACGTTTCATGGCTCTGCTCAATGCTAGGTCAATAGCAAACAAAACGTTCCTGCTGAGCGACTTCTTCACCTCTCGTGAACTGGATTTTATGTTTCTGACGGAGACCTGGGTCCACGCTGGCGAGTATACACCGTTCTCTGAACTTCTTCCTCCCGACTGTACTTTCTTCAGCTCCCCCCGTACCACCGGCCGTGGTGGGGGTATAGCATCAGTGTTTAGAGCTAGCCTCCAATGCCGATTGCTTCACCCTGTAACTAGCTATGCTAGCTTTGAGTTGCAGCTTTTTTAACTGAATCCGGCCTCGCCTATGCTCTGCGCTGTCGTGTATCGTCCGCCAAAGTGCAATAAGGATTTCATAAATGACTTTTCCAACTGTCTGTCCGGGATCATGTGAAATATGATCGTGTTTTGATTTCCGGAGACTTCAATGTCCATGTGTGCTGCGAGTCCAAACCTCTGGTTAGGGACTTTTTAAACCTCCTCGACTCTTTCGGTCTCATTCAGTCTGTGGCTGGCCCAACACACAAAAAAGGACCTTAGATTTAGTATTATCGTTTGGATTGTCTGTCTCCGTGGATGAAATCTGTGCAGCAACGCGTATCTCAGACCATTTACCGGTTCTGTTTACAACCTCGATCCCTTACGCAGGAGTCGAATCATGTGCCCCTGCGAGTCGTGTGCGTTCGATTAACCCCTTGACTGCCTCACAGTTTTCTGATGTTTTTAATGCTTCCTGTAAGGGAAACTTCTGCAGCAATGGAGAGTCAGGACTCAGAGAGACACGGGACGAGCAGGAGTTCTGATGTCAAACACGGATCTTTAATACAAGCATCGGCCGGAAAAATTCACATCACAAGTCACACAGTCAAAGGTTCTGACTGCACGGGTGGGTTGCCATGTCAAATCTGATCAGCCTCGCATCTTGGTAGCCCCTTTAACTAGTTTACAGAGAGTCAACCCACACATTGGGGGAAGGTACGTGAACACCTGGGAACAATGGAGATGTCTCTGACATCTGTGGTGCTTAGAAGCCCGCGTTCTCACAGTCGTAAAAACCCCCCTGTGCCCGCCAGGCCATAGAACCTGGCAGTATCAACATACGACTCCATTACCACATTCCTTACGGGAGATTAGAAGCAGGGATGGTCGTAAATGTCAACACACAAAATAGGTTAAATATTTAGAAGTAAAGACAGAATTATTCCCTAACACTTTCCTAATCTGTAAATTAGAGGTGAACTGTGCTCTTAGTGCAGATGAGCTTATCTCGACATGTACCCAAATATTGGATTATGTTGCTCCTTTTACGCTTAGACGCACAAAAGTTCTCTCAGAGCCGTGGCTCAATGACTATACTCGTGCTCTCAGACGCACCTGCAGGCGTGCAGAGAGAAAATGGAAGAAGGATAAACTCCATGTCTCCCTAGAAATCCTTCATGCTTGCCTTTCCGAAAACGGAATCATATAAGCACATTAGGTTTCATAGAGCCAAACCTTTAAACATGCCGTGGTGCAGCCCTTACTTAAAAAGAAAAATCTCGACCCCTCCATTCTCGCACATTTTAGGCCCATCTCCCAGCTACCTGTTTTATCTAAAGCCCTGGAGCGAGTAGTCTACGCCCAGCTGCAGTCGTTCTTAACCATGCAAGGCATTCATGAAAAGTTTCAGTCTGGCTTCAAACCCATGCACAGCACTGAAACAGCCCTTTGAAGAGTTTTTAATGATCTGCTCCTAGCCGCCGACTCAGATAGCCCAGCTGTCCTGATGCTGTTAGACCTGTGGACCATAGCATCCTGTTGTCATGGAACAGTCCGCAGGCATCACAGGCTCTGCCCTTGCATGGTTCAGGTCTTACCTGACAGACTTCTCAGTGCAGCTAGGTGCCTTCTCCTCTGCTGAAGCCCCTCTTACCTGTGGGCTTCCCCAAGGCTCTATCCTGGGCCCCATCCTTTTTCTACTGTGCATACTGCCCCTAGGTTCAATTCTCATAAACACAACATCCCCTTCCACTGCTACGCCGATGATGTACACATCTATCTGCCTCTCAATGCAAACATCTACAGCAGTTGATGGACTGCTTAACAGAGATAACATCCTGGATGAGCAAACATTTCATTAACCTCAACGAGAGCAAGACAGAGGTCATCTTCTTTGGACCCCAACCTCCAGCCTCTCCGGTTGATATTCTGGGCTCCCTCAATACAAATATCCTCCCCTCTGTCATGAACCTTGGAGTGACCTTCAATAGCACTTTTACATTCGATAAGCAGGTCAGCACCATAGTCAAGACCTGCTTTTTTTAAAGACCAAGTAGTTTTTATCTTTTAAAGACCTAGAAAGGGTTATTAACGCCTTTGTTACCTCAAGACTGGATTACTGCTCTGTACGTGGGTATGGACCAGGCCTCAATTAGACGCCTGCAGCTAGTGCAGAACGCAGCTGCAGGCGTCTTCTGACTGGCCATAAAAAGCGTGACCACATCACCCCAATTCTGGCCTCACTGCACCGGCTTCCAATTTGGTTCCGAATTGATTTTAAAATCCTTTTATTTGTTTTCAAAGCCCTAAATGGGCTGGCTCCGGCTTATATAGCCGAACTCCTCCATCGCCACACCCCAGCCAGAGCGTTAAGGTCTGCTGACCAGCTGCTGTTGATAGTGCCTAAGACCAGGCTCAAAACCAGAGGGTACCGAGCATTCGCAGCAGCTGGCCCCAGGCTCTGGAACACTCTGCCCCTCCATGTGAGGTCGGCCCAGACCCTGGGGTTTTAAATGTTCACTGAAGACACACTTCTTCTCTCTGGCCTTCTAGTCAGAGCTGAGCACGATACCTGACATGTGCCTGTGTTTTGTCTTTATATTTCTGTTGTAAATGTCTTGTCTTTTCTTTCATATGTTATTTTAGTGTGCTTTTATTACATGTACAGCACTTTGGCTCGACCAAAAATCGTTTTTAAATAAGCTTGATGACCGGCTTGGAGGGCACAATGGTGTTGAAAGCTGAACTGTAATCAATGAACAGCATGCTCACATGGTGTTGCTCTGGTCCAGGTGTGAGAGGGCAGTGTGGAGGGGGGGCTATGGCGTCGTCTGTGCACCTGTTTGCTCTGTAGGCAAACTGCAGGGGGTCCAGAGAGTCAGGGAGGGAGGAGGTGATGAAGGGTTTGACTAACCGCTCAAAGCACTTCATGATGATGGAGGTGAGTGCTACTGGGCTGGTGATTGTTGTCTTTCTGGGGACAGGAACGATGGAGTGTTTGAAGCATGTGGGGACTACAGACTGCAGCAGGCACCTGTTGAAGATGTCTGTGAACACCTCCGCCAGCTGAACTGCACACACCCTGAGAACACGGCCAGGGATGCCACCAGGTCCAGGAGCCTTGTGTGGGTTAACCCTTTAAAGGATTTGCACACATCCGTCTAAGACAAAAGGGCAGGGCTCCTGGTCCGCCTGTGCACCCACCACCTGGCCGCTCTCAAATCGTGCAAAAAAACTGTTCAGCCCATCTGGGAGAGACGGCATGCAGACAGTCCCGCTGCCCCTTTGTAGTCTTTGTTCTTAGTCCCGCCCACATGTTCCGGGTGTTACAGCCTTTGAAGTCAGACTCCACCTTGTCTCTTTGCACTGCTGATTGCTCTCCGGAGTTCATACCTCGCTGTTTATCCAGGGCTTTTGATTCGGGAATGCCGTACAGTAACCTCCGGTACGACGTCATCGATGCATTTCCCAATGTAAGCGAATGTCCGTGTCCGTGTTGATGTTATTGTCCTCAAACACACACCACTCCGTGGATTCATAGCAGTCCTGCAGAGCTGAGTCTCCTCACTCCAGTGCTGCATAGTCCGTGTCACCGGTCTGTCCCATTTCAGCTTCTGCCTGATGTAGGCAGCAGTGAGGGAGGGCGAGGGAGAGCCGTATATCCATAAACATGGTCCAGTATGTTCCGCCACTGAATTGACAGTCCGATCCTGACGAAATATAGTGTCAATATCATTCAAATATATTTACATTTTTTAATAAAACATTTGTTTTTACATTTTTATTTTAATGAACAAGGTACATGTTATAACGTTGGTGTTAGTTAAATGTATAATCTACGAGAAAATATCGCTAACAATTGTTTTACGATGTCTAAAGTTACACATTAGTCACATGTGTCCTGCTTGGGGCGCAGAAATCTTTGCCCTTTGACACTCGTTATAAGTGGTGCATGCGCAGTCCGCACCTCTTCAATGCAACAGATAGGAGCTGCTTGGGGCGCACCAAACTGCGCCCAAAGCAGCTGTTAACACCGCCAACAGCTAGGGGGCAGCAGGAGCGCCAGAGTGAGTGACGTTTGAAAGAGAGAGAGTTAGACGGAGTGTCAACATCTTTTATTCTCCAGTTTAGGTCAAAATGTGGATGAAGCGATTTCACATTTGTATGAGGACGGTACCGTGATGTTCTGTGCAGGTCCCTCCATTCAGGAGGCTGCTGTTACATTACAGGCTGTTTCTAACACTATTCAGACTCAGCTGAAAAAAGCTTCTTTTAAATGTGGATCAAACCAAGCTAATGCTTTTTTCGAAAGACAAAAACACACCGGAGCCCACTTTGCATATTGTTACTACGCAAGGAAAAGTACTTGAAGTTGTTGCCTGTTACAAATACCTTGGTATCTGGCTTGATGATTGCCTCTCTTTTAAACTTCAGGTCAATAATCTGCTTAGAAAGCTGAGGGTGAAGTCTTTTTCAGAAACAAGTCCTGTTCCTCGCTTGAGGCCCCGGCACAGGTCACAGGTCACAGGCTCTGTGACGGAGGCTCAGTCACTGGTACACGTTCATCTACAGAGCCATGTTGGGTAACCACCATCGTGCATCTGCTCTCTGACCACACGGGGAGTTGCAAGCAGCTACTTCCTGAGATCTCATGGTGTGACTGTGTTAGATGTGCCAAGTGCTAGGACTGACTATGGGAAAAAGCTTTCACGTGCGCAGCTCCTCGTGCTTTGAACAGTCTGCAAAAGGAATGGAAACTGAGCAATCTGGTTCCACTGCATGTTTTGAAAGCGTGGATCGATGCTGTGCAATCTGATACGGTTGGTACGTGTACATGTCGGTAGGTATGTAATTTGTAAACTTGTAACTATGTTGTATGTTGTCCTTTTTGTTGTTCTGTTGTTTACTGTTTGTATGTCTGCATGTGGAACCTACTGCTGCAGGTCCCCCTTGAAAAAGAGATCGATGGTCTCAATGGGATTCACCTGGTTAAATAAAGGTTTGAAATGTAATTAAACAAAACAAAACTAGATGGCAAATATGGAAATGATGTTTTAATCACTTAAAGAAACACCCTTTGAGAGGAGGACACTGGAGGGGAACCCTGATCAGCCTGACATAGGAGGCAGGAGTCAAGGACAGAGGAAGGCAGTATACCTGCTCTTGTTCGAGGAGCTGGTTTAGCGAGAAGGCTAACTACCTGTAGCAACACCAGTGCTGTGTGTAGCTTCCCCTGCCTCCCTTTTCAAACGGCAGGACCAGACCAGTCTCTGGACCAGACCAGTCTCTGGACCAGACCAGTCTCTGGACCAGACCAGTCTCTGGACCAGAACAGTCTCTGGACCAGACCCAGCATGGATCCAGACCCAGCATGGATCCAGACAGGTGTGAGCGACTTAAAGCACATATCAGAAACACTAAAAGGCATGAACAAATAGAGTCCATATAGATCAGGGGTTCTCAAAGTGCGGCCCGCGGGCCAATGGCGGCCCTCAGAAATGTTTCTGGCGGCCCGCGATAGTTCATGTGACACGCTGAAATGCATGCGTTATATTTTAATCCTCCATGGTTGTATCTAGTAAGAATTAGAATGGACTTTAAGAATGGTAAAACTGCGCCCCCTGGGTTGACATTCCTACATTATGAATGACAGCTTGTGGAAAGTTTGCTAGACTACTGGTTGCATGGCAACTAGGCATCTCGCGAGTTGCAGTACTTGGTTAGTACAATAAAGAAAGGATTTGTTTTGGAATTATTTTGTGTTCCGTTTTTTCTTGGGCGGCCCTCAATCGAATATTGGGTACCTACATTGGCCCTCACTCTTCAACACTTTGAGAACCCCTGATCTAGATGATGCGATGCGAGTAGCCATGTTTAGGAAAGTAAACACAGCTGTCCAGTGAGGGTACAGGATAGGGATCAGTAAGCTTCATAAGGAGGTAAATCAGGCACTAAAAGAATAGACTGTATCAAGTGCTGTGTGCCTTTGAGCTCGCCCTGCGTTGCAATGTGACAGATGTTTTCAGTTTCTTTAAAAATAAGCTTAAATTAAGGCAATATTTCAACCCTAATTGTTAAGTATAGTTTGAGTCCCTAAAAAAACACACCTATGTTCACACACACACACACACACACACACACACACACACACACACACACACACACACACACACACACACACACACACACACACACACACACACACACACACACACACACACACACACACACACACACACACACACACTTTATGAAAGGCAAGGCAAGTTTATTTATATAGCACTTTTCAACACAAGGCAATTCAAAGTGCTTTACAAAAAATGAAAGACATTAAGCATAAAAAAAGAAAAGCTAATAAAAGAAACATTAAAAGGAAAAATACATGGATAAAAGTTACAGTGCAGTTTAAGATGTGAATAGTTCAATTAAAAGCAGCGACACAAAGAAAAGTCTTCTTGCTGGATTTGAAAGTAGTCAGAGTTGCAGCGGACCGGCAGGTTTCTGGGAAACACTGAGATAAAAGCATTGCTCCTTTGCTGCAGCAGCTTTTCCGAACACTTGAATCAAATGCACACGATCACACACACACACACACACACACACACACACACACACACACACACACACACACACACACACACACACACACACACACACACACACACACACACACACACACACACACACACACACACACACACACACACACACACACACACACACACACACACACACACACACACGCGCAGGGCAATCAGTATGACTAAACAGACTGTGTGGCGCAGTGAAAGCTCTATCAATCATTCCTGAAGTTGAGTGCAGGTGGGGACCCCTAATAGCCTTTGCGTGTGTGTGTGTGTGTGTGTGTGTGTGTGTGTGTGTGTGTGTGTGTGTGTGTGTGTGTGTGTGTGTGTGTGTGTGTGTGTGTGTGTGTGTGTGTGTGTGTGTGTGTGTGTGTGTGTGTGTGTGTGTAGTGACTTGAGTGCAGGAAGGTGGACTGATTACTCATGGCCTGCAAGTGAATGTGTGTGAGAGGAGGTGACTGAGTATGTGGCCACTTACAGCTTTCCTCTCCGTGAAAAGACTCACACTCCCATCTGCCCATCTGGTCATATCTCATAAGGTGCATATATATATATATATATATATATATATATATATATATAGGAAGGCTAACATGTCGCCAAACCTGACTATTGTTATATTCAAGGTGGTCAACATTGATTTTAATGTCTAACAATACCCAATATACTCAGTAGTGTACTGTCTTTTGAAGACCCTTTATGTTTAACAGTTGTTATCGGCCATCTCATGTTACCCACACGAGTGCCACTCAGTCTAGAAAGACATGGTTGGAAGATGTCTTATGTATCTTTTTGAAGCTTTGTGGAAACGGTGCAGACACCATGTATTAACCTGTTAAGCCCCGAGCCTGTTTTGCAGGTCTCAGGCTCGAACATGACGTTCCCTGAACAAATGACTATAACTTCACTTCTAAAAGGCAAAGATACACCTGTGAGTTGGATGTAGAAAAGTCAGAATCAATATAAATGTTTTTATTTTAAAGTAAATTCAGATTGAACATAGCAAAAAAATGTAAATTATAGTGTCCGTCCAAAAAAAAAACCACCCTTGAATGATGGGATGGTAGACTACAAGCTGTAGGAATCCTAAAGACCCTGTATCAAGAATAGGCACTTTCACACTTTCCCCAGGAACTATCTAGTAAATCGCGTTCACACCGAAATAAGTCCCTGAGGGAGGATTACGCAAACGAAGCCGCTGACGTCACTTCTTCTTCTTGGGTTTACTGGCAAGCCGCAAACAGCTTCACGGCGTATACTGCCACCCGGAGTCCCGGAGCCCCCCGACTTTGGGTGGCAGTAAATCGCCACCCGAAACCCCGGATAAATCGCCAGAAGCGCCGACACCTCCTCATCACTCCACCGATCCCACGTTTTATTTTATTTGTGTCTCTCTCCGTTGGTGAGGAAATAAAATGGCGGCTTCACAAAGACTTTTCCGAGTTTAACGGGGTGTGGTTTGCAATCGCCCAGCCAATCAGAAATTGGAACCTTTTTCTCCACAGGAAAGTCCCTGTTCTAGCAGGGACTTTCCTGGGGAGTCCCTGCTCACATACTAAAAAGGGTTAGACTAAAAAAGGGTGAAAAGGTCCCCGAAAAAATATCTTTTTGATGTGAACGCAACATCCCAGGAACTATCGGAACTATTTCTGGGAAAAGTACCCCGGTGTGAAAGCGCCTATTGCCGCAAAACAAGTTAAATTTGACCTTTTTAGATTTAGAAGAAGAAAAAAACACTTTAGGGGTCATTTGGGTGTATTTGCTGTTTCTCCGGAACCCATTGGTCGATGTTGGTGATTGACACCTCTTTTGAACCGTTAGAGCCAATGGAATCGAAGGGGAAGTTCCACATACACACACACGTTACCATTGAGGAGTGAGTGTGACGCGCACGTAGTCGAAAGCTATGTTACGCTCTGAAAACTGAAACCTAGGCTCAAACTAGTAAATATGAAGATGGATTATCAGTAGGGGTGTAACGGTACACGTACCCGTACCGAAATTATTCGGTACGGGCCCTTCGGTTCGGTATTTCGATATTCGGAGCATTTTTTCGCTCAGGGCACATTTAGACGCTTCTTGTGAGACTTGAGTTTTTGTTTCGATAAAATGTGTTTGTATCGTCAGTTAGCTGAGTTTCTTCCCGGTAAGTCGGTATGACACATTCATAGGTATTTAATTGTTAAGAAGCCCTGAGACACAGGTGAGCGGGGGCCTCCGGGTTGAACAGGTTAAAGGAGCCCTCTTCTCATTGGTCAGCATTGTGTTACTCACAACATGACAGACAGAAGGGGAAAGCAGTACTGCAAGTGAAACAATCTTTTCACAAACACAAAACAGCGCTTTCATTGCTTTACATTTTTCGGATGCTTTTATCCAACGCAACAATATAAATACCCATAATGCATTTACTCCGTCTTTCTGGCTGTTTGTACCTGTGTACTCTCATGTTCCGATTAACCCAGCTTCCCCCAAATCTCTTTTTTGTGTCCATATCTACGCCGGGATCCTGAGTCGAGGCTGATCCTGTTGCTGTGGTCGAGTGTCCTGGATCCTCCATCCTGAGTCCTGGATCCTCCATCCTGAGTCCTGGATCCTCCATCCTGTGTCCTGGATCCTCTATCCTGAGTCGTGGACTTCGAGTCGTGGCTGAACCTGTCTCTGCGGTCCTGCCAGACTCACATCATACTACTTCCCTGATGGCTTCCACAGGATTGTTGACATCCTCGTGGATTCATCTTCCTATTATACACACATGCATTTCCAAACATTTGGACTACCTATGTTGCAAATGTATTATCTTTTCGATTTCCACACGGCATCTATTGCAGTCTGTCTGTCCTGGGAGAGGGATCCCTCCTCTGTTGCTCTCCCTGAGGTTTCTCCCATGTTCCCTTTAAACTGTGGGTTTCTCTGGAAGTTTTTCCTTGTACGATGTGAGGGTCTGAGGACAGAGGGTCTAAGGACAGAGGGTCTGAGGACAGAGGGTCTAGGGACAGAGGGTCTAAGGACAGAGGGTCTGAGGACAGAGGGTCTGAGGACAGAGGGTCTAAGGACAGAGGGTCTAAGGACAGAGGGTCTGAGGACAGAGGGTCTAAGGACAGAGGGTCTGAGGACAGAGGGTCTGAGGACAGAGGGTCTAAGGACAGAGGGTCTGAGGACAGAGGGTCTAAGGACAGAGGGTCTGAGGACAGAGGGTCTGAGGACAGAGGGTCTAAGGACAGAGGGTCTGAGGACAGAGGGTCTGAGGACAGAGGGTCTAAGGACAGAGGGTCTGAGGACAGAGGGTCTGAGGACAGAGGGTCTAAGGACAGAGGGTCTGAGGACAGAGGGTCTGAGGACAGAGGGTCTAAGGACAGAGGGTCTGAGGACAGAGGGTCTGAGGACAGAGGGTCTAAGGACAGAGGGTCTGAGGACAGAGGGTCTGAGGACAGAGGGTCTAAGGACAGAGGGTCTGAGGACAGAGGGTCTGAGGACAGAGGGTCTGAGGACAGATGGTCTGAGGACAGAGGCTCTGAGGACAGAGGGTCTAAGGACAGAGGGTCTGAGGACAGAGGGTGCCGTATTGTCATACTGATATTCTGTACACACTGTGAAGACCACTGAGACAAATGTAACATTTGTGATATTGGGCTAAACATTGATTGATTGATTGAGTGATTGATTGATTGATTGATTGATTGATTGAGTGATTGATTGATTGATTGATTGATTGATTGATTGATTGATTGATTGATTGATTGATTGATTGATTGATTGATTGAACCATTAGGAGACAATACAAACTCAAAGAAGTAAGAATCCTGTAAGTACATTAGAATTCAATATGCTGAACTATTGTAAATGCTACTGGATTGGCTTCATCTAAGCCAGTGCTTCTCAAAGTGTGGTCCGCGGACCACTGGTGGTCCGTGAGCGCCCCCTAGTGGTCTGTGAGTATATTGGTAACATTTCACATTTTAAATAAATAAGTTAATTTAAGTTTTCCGCACTCTCGCGGGAATATCTCTGCAATGGAGCGAGCTTAAGTTTAACTTTCTATTGCATGATATAGCCCAGTGCAACACCCTTGTCACACATGTTGCAATCTGTTTGTACCATTTTCAGGCGATTTTTAATCTGTTCTAGAAAAACGATGTGTTTTTGGAAAAACACAGGAAAAAGTTTGAGAATCACTGATCTAAGCCAAACATTTCCGAGCTTTAAAAATATTTGAGAATCAAAGAAAACGTAAATATATGTACTTGGTGGGGTTTCCGCTGCGACAGAAGATGTGTAGAATTGCAGCTTTTCTCTCATGTAATCTGAATTCATTATCATGTTGTTGTTTTTCTGTCTTGGAAGCTGCTTGCCGGTTCCCATGCTGGCCTTGACTTCTACTGGTGTGCCACCAGGGGCGCTGTTCTACTGAAACACAGATACAACCAATTTGGGAAAATATAAAATCACCCTTTTCAAAATGAACTCTGTTTTACAGGTACAGCTTGTATGAATACACGATGTCAGCAGGTGCAGGCGGAAGCCGATACAACTGCTAGGGAGTGAGGGGATAAGGAGACAGACCTATGCAGGGCTCCTGTGCATGTGGCCGTGGCGCAGGGCGGCCACCTGCCACACGTTTATGTTTGCAGCTTTCTTGCAAATCAATTGTTGAGGTTATTTTTGAATGTCTTATTTCTTAAATGCCAAGAAAGTTTACTGAGGTTTTTTGTGGCTGCATTGCAAATGAAGATATTTGAATATATACCTTGAGGGGAAATTACAATGGCTGGAAACCTGCAGTTGAATGATAAGATGAGCTCCGGAGAAGGTTCTGTGTGTAGGTGGAGAAGCCAAACGTCTCAATGACTTTAAGAAAAGTGAGACAAAATGCCTTTCCAAAACCTCCCTTGGGGAATCTTCCTTAAAGGCATATTTCCAACAAGCCAGTTGCTGTTCACAGTGTTTGAAGCGTCGCCTTTCAAACACTCGTTCAGGCAACAAATGTGTGTGTGTGTGTGTGTGTGTGTGTGTGTGTGTGTGTGTGTGTGTGTGTGTGTTCTCTATGCTTTTCCAAAGTTGCTTAGGTAACGGAAATGTGTATTTTCCATATACATAGAGTGATTGTGTATTCTTTATCCCACTTTTAACACTTTTTCTAGACATAAAGCATCTTCATGGTTAAAGGAGCTAAAGATATGCTTAATAAGTTTCTGCTTCAAAGTTTTCTTGGAGAAGCTACCATGTGTCTCATTTGAAAACACATGTCCTCTAAATGCTTATTGCTGGCCCATCCAATGCAGAATGAAGTCACTCAGTCAGTTATTGGATATCTTGCTAACCATTATTTAAGGAAGCGTAATGAAAGACAACCAGTTGATCATAGATGCCACATGAAGCAACAGGAGAGGGGAATCAGAAAGGGTGTGCGAAAGATAAAGGTGAAAATAAATGGAATTTTTCAATCATGGATCCACATACACTGAACACAAATATAAACGCAACACTTTTGTTTAAATTGCTCCCATTTTTCATGAGATGAACTCAAAGATCGAAAACATTTTCTATAAACACAAAATAACCATTTCTCTCAAATAGTGTTCACGAATCAAGTGGCCTGTGTTCGTCGTCCATAACATACGCCTGCCCGTACCATAACCCCACCACCACCATGGGCCACTCGATTCACAACATTACCCTACCCCTCACACCAGATACTGACTGGTTTTCGGACCCCCCCAGACCCCCCCAATAAAGCAAAACTGCACGTTTCAGAGTGGCCTTTTATTGTGGCCAGCCTAACCCCCTAAACGCGCCAGGAGCGTCTGCGCCGCGCTGCGTCCTCCTCCTGCGACCTAACACACCAGGCGCGTTTCAAAACGTTGCGGAGCGTCGTGTGTGCAGCCTCGCAGTTGTTGTTGATTTTGGAATATTTCCTGGACATTTGTACTTCTACAAGTCGTAGGCTACGTAGTTAAATGGTTTATGTTTGTGTCTGTTTAAATCGGGTTTATTGTTGTTATGTCCTGTGTTGTTGTGTTGTAGACTACAGACACAGTTAATAATAATTGTAATATTCCAGTTATAAACGACATGAATCAAAGATGTGTTGCTGTATTTTAGTGGTAAAAAAATATGCATTCATCATCATAATTATTCTATATATATATATAATTTACAGTGCCTGTAAACCGGAGGAGAACGCTGGCATGTATTCTCCTACTGGAAAGACTACGGGGGGAGGAGAAGGAGCCGGTTTTGGGTGCACCCCCTCAACCAGCAAAGCAGACAACAAGGAGATTTCCATCACTTGCTGCCTGCGCCGCGCTGCGCCATGTCAAAAATAGGATTCATCCTATATTTTAGAAATTCCTTGCGGCGAGGAGCTTCTGGGACGCTTCGAGCCGCGGCGCGTCTGGTGGAATAGCACCCATTGACTAGAGTGGCCGCGATCTTTGCGAACGCCGCGGCGCGGCCGTAACACAGCGCAGACGCTCCTGGTGCGTTTAGGGGGTAAGGCACACCTGTGCAATAATCATGCTGTCTGATCAGCATCTTGATATGCCACACCTGAGAGGTGGGATGGATTATCTCGGCAAAGGAGAAGTGCTCACTATCACACATTTTTGAGAGAAATGGTTATTTTGTGTTTATAGAACATGTTTTAGATCGTTGAGTTCATCTCATGAAAAATGGGAGCAAAAACAAAAGTGTTGCGTTTATATTTTTGTTCAGTGTAAGTTCACTCGACAAAGATTATAGCAACGGAGAGTGTTGAGTGATGGCATAATGTACCATCAATTTCTTCCCCTCGCTGTATTCATTTATTCATGCAGACAGGGCCGCCCCTCCCTACAGGCCAATCACGCAGGCTGCATGGGGCCCCGCCTTGCGCAGGGGGCCCCGCCCAGAGGGCCTCAGCTGCTGTGCACAGTTCTCCGCGCACCCCCCGCTGACATGCGAGAGTGAGATTGAGAGGTGACAAGGGGAGCACGTCTGTAACCCGACACCGTTGCAATGAATCGACATCTGACCAATCACGGCTTTGATACGGCCACTAGGTGAAGAGATGTCGGTGAAAAGATAGTTTCAGTCCGGCGCAAGCAAGAGGGAAAGAAAACAAAACATGTAGAAACTAGAGCATCACTCGAAGGTACCAGGAAGGACTGGGAGCCTACCAAAGACAGTGTTCTATGCAGTGAACACTTCACAAGGGACTCCTTTGATGAAAGTGCTCTACTTCGAGCGCAGATGGGCATTGCGACAAAGAGCACCTTGATCCTGAAGGAGGGAGCCATTCCAACTGTTTCCCCCAGAGTTGGGACTTCAGCTGTGGGACAACTTTCAACGTCAACATCAAGACCGGCTCGATCTGCATTTGCAATGAGAGAGAGAAAGCGGGTAAAGTTGTTGGGCCTAATTTGTTGATGTCAAATCAGGATTTAATTCCGGTGGCTAGTAGTCTCCTGAATTATTATTGTTGAAATGGTATGAGCAAGGTGTAGGCCTATACTGTTTTGAATAATGTTGTAATCCATTTCATATTGTGTACATTTGCAGAAAGTAGAAGAACTCTGGCAGAATCAGAAGTGGAGAAAGCAGCTTTGCTTCCACAGAGGAATCGATGGACATGGCCACTGACCGTCATGGCACCGGAACAGGTTTGTGATTGCCCCCAGGTTTTGTTTTACCTTGCACGTTATCATGACTGGCACACGCAGTGGACACATGAAGAAAAACCTTCTTTGTAATATGCACACCTTAGATCTTACACGTGTTATGTAAAACAAAGAGCTTAGCATTAGTCTTGTTCCAAAGACCAAACATGCAACTGGCAAACCAGGCTGCTAAATATAATTAGTGTAGAAAGTTGCTAGTCAGGCATGATATTGACTTACATATGCATTGGCTCTAGCTAAGCATTACTGTAGGGTACATGTTTATCATGATCATACTGTCTAGAACTTCTAACCCCTCGAAAATACTTTACAACATCACCCTATGCAATGTATGTTTTCACCTGGCAGGAAGGACAGAGTCAAGATCAGGCCTGCCAGACAGACTGGACTCCAACAGCTACTGCCAGCATCAAGACACAGACTGGACTCCAACAGCTACTGCCAGCATCAACACACAGACTGGACTCCAACAGCTACTGCCAGCATCAAGACACAGACTGGACTCCAACAGCTACTGCCAGCATCAAGACACAGACTGGACTCCAACAGCTACTGCCAGCATCAAGACACAGACTGGACTCCAACAGCTACTGCCAGCATCAAGACACAGACTGGACTCCAACAGCTACTGCCAGCATCAAGACACAGACTGGACTCCAACAGCTACTGCCAGCATCAAGACACAGACTGGACTCCAACAGCTACTGCCAGCATCAAGACACAGACTGGACTCCAACAGCTACTGCCAGCATCAAGACACAGACTGGGAAACCACTCACACAAACAAAGACACAGTCAAAGGGTAATGCCACTATTGATTGGTTAATAGTACTGCACTATTACATCGAAGTTTAATCAGTTCCTAAAAAAAAAAACCACAACAGTTTGACAGGACGAGCGAGTGTGTCATATAATATTACAGTACGGGATATTCCTTCTAATGTTGACTTTGTTAACTCTAAATAGGAGGCAACAGATCAACATAGATTTGTGGTTTTATATAAACACAATATAGTATTCCATTGATCATTTCATTTCCAGCATGCCAGGTGACGCCCGAGAGGCTGACTGCAAGTCTACCAGTACCAGGGAGGCAGAGAAAGCTGAAAGTCCACGGCACCAGAGACCCAGCTACACCTGACCAGCCACCACAGGCTGCCTCTAGCAGCAGCAGCAGCAGCAGCCAGGCGCCAAAGCTGCAGCAACACCAACTGGAAGACGCGCCGTCCAGCAGTCCAGCTGCACCACCATCAGTACCAGGCTCCTCAGACTGGGAACCCAGTAGCCCCATCTCAGCGGCTGATCCTTCTGACCGTCAGATCTGTCAGAAAGTCGGGAAGCATTTGGGGATGAGATCTGCCACAAGGAACCCAAATACATCGTCTTTGGCTCCAGCCTCGGGACACTGCTACAGTGGTGCCACTGTCCATCTTGCGGCAGCGTCGACATCCGTCAAGTGTGGACAACCACTGGAACACTACTTACGATCCACCAAACATGTGACTCCTGTCTGCAGGCAACTAAGTGGAGTCAACCGAGCATTGGAAACTTCCCTGCAGGCAACATGCTGTTGTCTGCAGGCGTACTGGTTGCCGGTGCGTCGCCAACAAAGGTGCTGCGAGTCCTAAACCACATGGGTGTGATGACCTACGGCAGGGGTGTCAAACTCAAGGCCCGGGGGCCAAATCCGGCCCGCGACTTCATTTCATTCGGCCCCTCAAGAGATTGCAAAGAATATAATATGTTTATTATACGGTTACATGCCGATTTACAGAAGCACGTTGCCCATAAACTACATATCCCACAATGCATCTCAAATTTGACTTTTTTCTCAGAATTTGACTTTTTTTCTCAGAATTTGACTTATTTTCTTGAAAATATTAATTTTTTCTCAGAATTAGATTTTTTTTAAATCATTTTGTAACATTCTCAGTAAAGAGACCTGAAATGATTTGCCCTAGACTTCTGCTTTCAGACGTAGTTAATTAGGAAGTTATTACCCTATCCGATAATAATCCAATGCAGAGGCAATAATGTCATATAATACATTATTTTATATATATTAAATATTTATATATTTTGATATATGGTCTTAAAGTTACAACCGGCCCTTTGAGTGCAACCATAATGCTGATGTGGCCCGCGAAGAAATTGAGTTTGACCCCCCTGACCTACGGGAAACGAACATTCGTCTCACACCAGCGAGACATCCTGCAGCCTGCAATACAGGGTGTGTGGACGCAACAACAGGCAGCCCACAGTGCGATGCTGCAGACTGAAGGGCGACCTCTGGTTCTGGGGGTGACGGCAGCCGACAGCCCTGGACACTGCGCAACATCTGGAACACTACAATGCAGCTGGAATCAGATGTGGTGCTCGACCTACAGCTGGTGCAGGGACAGTTTACATTGTTCAAGTTCAGGGTTTTGTGTGAGAAATGTAAAACTTCATCTGTAAATATTGTAATAGTAAGTGTTTCAAATCCTATTCAGCTCATTGCAGAGCTCCTGTCTCGTTGTCTGCCCAACTGGAATGTTCCCTGCTGTATTTCCAGAGCAACGAGTGTGGTGGGAGCTCCCGTATGGAACTGGAAGGCCTGAAGAGGACGGTGGCCTTCTTTGAGGACATCCTGGAGATGGGCACTCTCGTCACAGACCGACATCGCCAGATTGCCAAATGGATTAGAGAGAATATGCCGTACACAAAACATCTGTATGACATCTGGCATGTAGCCAAGTGTATGTGTCCATGTTGTTTCTTTTGAAGTTCAAGGAGTAGAGTCTTCTATTTAGTTATCGTAGATAGATCTCTTTATGATGTCAGTTTTATTTATTGTCTTTGCAGCTGCTGGGAAGAAGCTGAAAGCCATCTGCCAGCTCAAGGGCTGTGAGGACCTGAAGGCATGGCAACAGAGCATCATCAACCACTTGTACTGGGCAGTGGTTTCCTCCACGCAAGACGACGCGGAGCTGATTGTGGATAAATGGAAGTCGGTGGAGCGGCATGTCCTAAACCTCCACAGGGGCCATGGTGGAAAGTTCCCCACATGTGCCCACAAGAGACTACAAGGCAGGGCTCACAAAAAGAAGTGGATCAAACCAAGTGAGTGGAGAGTCAATACTCCTTTTTCTGATATGGCGGCAGACGTGACATTTAAAATTACGTCTGTTGCGTCAGCAACGGGTGACTGTAATGTTAACCGTCATCCACCGCCAAAAGGAGTATGGTATGAATACAGTGTACGCATACTGAGTGATTAGAAACCCAGGACACGCCCAGCAACAACGATGTACTGACTGTCTTATGGTTGGGTTCATAATCCAAAAAGTTCCGTCTGAGCAACAAACATTATAATTGATAATCCATAATGTCAAGCACTGCCATTGAAATGTGTTGATGAGTTATTGATCTGTTGATCGCAGGTTCACTATCAGCTGTCAGACTGGAGAGACTGGTGACAGACACGAGGCTGTGCAAGGACATCGGCCAGCTCTCTGCCGTACACCAGACGTCCAAGGTGGAGGGCTTTCACGGCCTCATCACTCAGTGTGCACCAAAGTCTTACGTGTACTCCGACACTGGCATGCTGTGCCGGTTGGTCTCTTCAGCACATCATTGGAAGGCTTGAACTGTACCAGCTGAAGACTTGTTTCAGTTACTTGGGGATGGGCGTCTTTGTACCGTGCTGAACCAGGTCCCCGTGCTGAACCAGGTCCCAGTGCTGTATAAAAGCTGGCGACGTCACATCTCCCATAGTGTGTCAAAATGGAGGGAGGAACCGTGATGAAGTCAACTCCAAGACACACATTGCCAGGACTAAAATAAAACACTAAGTCACGTTCTGAATCAATATCAAGTTCAATAGAGCTGTTCATGTATAGACGTGGAATAATTACAAAAGAGAGATATTTCTTTTCACATTTTTAAAACTGTTTCTTTGTTTATGTTAACAGAACCCTTCTTGCCGGACTGCATTACAACGAGAATGCCTACGAAGGCGGGAGTACAGAGGTTCAAAATCCGCTATCCCAAGTACAAGGCTGGAGGTCATGTTGTGAAGAAGATCCTCGTAGAGGCAACATTCAGTGAGTTTGAAATGAAATGACTCAAAATAATATTGTCAGATTGGTAATGTACCGGTACTAATGATGTAGGAACTCATTCAGTTCAAAACCCCAATTGAAAGAATGATCTCGGCTTGATGGCAGACACCTTTATTATTATTAACAGCATTTTGAACACTGTTGCAGGCTATGTGGATGATCTCATGAGAGAGGTGGTCGACCCAGCGCAGACAGGCCTGTGCGGCTGGAGGAGCCTGACAGAGCAGAGGCCATTAGGCACATGCCAGTCGTTTCAAGACCAAATAGTCTGTCTCTGTGCAGCTTCAACTGTGGAAAGGTATTAAACATTCACTTCAGAACTGTATCGTCACTGTCCTTCTTCATAACCGTGATAGGCCATGGATGGAAACTGTCGACGAATTGGGTTCACTGCACAGAGGGCAGTGGCAGTCTTATGTCGCGTCCTAGGTAACCCCAGCAAGGTCTCACCAGCTGGCGGTAGGCTGTGTGTCGGTGGCGTCCGCAAGATAAAACATTAAAGGATTGATATGACGACAGCTACTGTCGAGAGACTACTACACTAGATGAGAATAGGTCAACTTCAAAGTTACATTTTCTTATACTCAGGACCCAGGACCCAGGACACTGAAGGCCCCCAGCAGTTCAATATGCTGGAACCTCCTCTCAACGCTGCTCTCCAGGCTGCAGATGTAAGGTTTGAGGACCTGGAATGATATATTATACATTTTTCAGTTCAAGCAACAACATTCTGGGGAGTGGGGTCTCGCCTGCCTCCAGAATTCTCCCCAGAGCAACACGTGTGACTGGCACTGGAAGAATAGGTCCCTGCAGGTGCTTCCTGAAGTGTGCCAGATATCTGACAGCCTTTGAGGCCTCTTTGCTTCCCAGTGCTAGTCTGTGAGCAGCACACGCTACAGAAACCAGCTTGTGAGCTGCTTTGCCACTCCATTCAGACGGCCTAGGGTTAAGAATGAAATGATGTGTTGAGGGCGTCATTTTGTTTCCTTTAATAACAGCTGACAATTCACATTTCACACAATCCATTAGATTCAACAATAAACTCCATACCGTCATCACCGCGGCACCGTCTGTCCCGCGTCCATAGAGCCCGTCTACGGGAGCTCCTTCTTCTCTTGATGGCAGCAACCGCGCTGTCAGCTCTCCATCTTCCAGAGTTACCAGGTCAAGGAAGTGGTGAAAACACAAACCTCTTTATCCAGGTGTCTAAAATAAAATTAATAGGTTTTCACACATATTAATTATTAAGTAACTAGGCCTACATCTTTATTTCAATGCGCATCACTCCTTTACATGTGAATCCAGCTGGGGCTCACAGATACATCAACCTCTCGGCTGACTGCCTGAGATGAGCAACCCTACTATCTGTGCCACGACCTCCAGCATCTCATCCACTACTCTGTGATCGGTCACTGTTCCTTTGATCCACCTGAGAAAAAAAGGAGATCATTTAACATTTAACATTTAGCTGGTTCAAGTTCTTAGTTTCACAAGCATCAACTTGTACTGTAGGTTTACCTTCAGCTTTTCAAAGTAATCTTAACCCAAAGCTGAGCTAAACAGCTGAGGGTGGTTGGTGGGGTGAGCCATCTCGTTCTAGCCAGTAAAGGCATTTGAATCCACCGATGACGGCCTCATGCTGCATAATAACTGTGGGCTCAAAGCCTGCATCGCTGAGTAGCCTAAAGCGCAAAGACATCATTCATCATGTGAGCCACACATGGTTGATAGATTGCAGAAATCAGCTATACATGAACAAAATGATATGCCTGATGCAAGTGAGACCTGGTGCTTCACGCTACATTCATGAGGCTCTGAGGAGATGTGGCGCTCGATATAATCCTTGCGGAAAACAAGAATCCCAACTTCTATGAAAGCCCGTTTTAAGGGCCTTTCTTTACTGGAGGCTTGTGTTGCCTCGGCAACACATTCCTTTTAAAAAGAAAAACGTGTTAATTCTTACAAAAACTACGTTTTATTACAAATATGACCTTGCAAATGCCATTCAGACCATGCTGGGTGAGGTAGAGCCAACTCTTGAACTGTGGCACTTTGACACTGGGACCTGCTGCCTCTCCCTCAGCACTCTGACTATTTGTGCCAGCAGCTTCACTGACCACCTGCTAGAATTGAAAACAAGCTTGAATCTAGTTTGGTCTCTGCATTGCAACTCACTGTTGACTGCACTTGTATAATTTCAGGTCAAATGAACCGACACATGTCATTATTGAGACGTATGCATTTATTATTGCCATTGCAAGCCAAATGCTAACATTGGCTAAGTTACCTGTGGTCTCTCCTCTTCGTCTCTCCTCCTCATCCTCACGCCGTATTCTCTTAACATATTTTTGAATACTCGTATCTGAGGAGTAAATGCAGGGGAAATGAACAGTCCAACCTTAGCTAAAGCTTATCTGTGTCCTTCTAACTGGCATAGCCCGAAGAGAAAACTAATTATAATTGTTTTTATATTTAATTTAGCACACGTAACTCGCACGCAGCAAAGTTGGCCTGGCTACGTTAAATACACGCTTACGGCCCGTCTACACTACAGCGTCGAAAGCTCCAAGCTGCTCCAAGCTGCCCATTCACTTTCAATGGGGTGACGTCACGTAGCCGCGCTTTTTCGCCAAACTGAATTGTGGGTAGCCGAGCGAGGCGTCTCAGGCGTCCCAGGCGACCAGAAGTTGAACATTGTTCAACTTCTGTCGCCTGAGACGCCGGAGTAGCCAGCGCCAGCCAATCAAATCCCGTTTCCCAAAATCTGACAGCTGAAGCCGTAGCCAATCAAACCGCGTCTAAGCTGGGAGAGATATCCCGCCGTTCATTTCTATATTTCAAAAAAAGTCGGAGGAGAAACTAACTATCGCCGTAGCGAATCACCCGGTTTTGTATGACCAGACCCTCTTCACCTACCGGGACACAAACCGGAGGAACCAGGCATGGAGGGAGGGGGCAGAGACAGTGGGGGAAACTGGTAGGTTTTCGCCTGTTTGGGGAGTTTATATATATATTGCTCGCATAAAATCCCCGGGGGTTTTTGCTTTGTATGTCGGGGGCGGGAGATTCATGTGATTGGTTGTTGGCCGTGTTGCTTGAATAAAATCCCCAAGCTCCAGACACGCCCAGCTCCAAGCTATTTTTGGAGCTGTAGTGTGGACGCTCCGTTACTGTTGCCACTTTCTTCCAAATAATTCGAAGCTCCTACCAAAGCCAGAAAACAACAACACAATAAGGAGAACATTAGTTGCTTTACCTTAGTGTCCGCGTCTTCTAACGCAGTCTTCTCCGTTTCTCGTTTCCCTCCACACGATGGCAGCGCGAACAGCAGGTGTGGAGCGCGGGATCATCCACTAGTTAATCGATCGCAGAGCGAACAGGCACAGGAGGCAATATGGTCTAGCTGCGGCCGCGGCCAGTACACGGCGGTACACGACACGCCCACCTGACACGACACTACGGTGGCTGAGAGGCACCACCGTTAAAAGCGAATTGACGAGATTTACATCATACAGCCCATGTAGTATAAACATTGATTTTAATTTCTTACAGTAGGAGAGGTTTTGGGGTTTAGGAGGGAGGAAGGAAGATTAGGATTAGGTAAAAAGGTAGGGAGTGGTTAGGGTTAGGATGGGGGGAAGGGAAGGGTTAGATTGAAGGGAGGGAAGAGAACTGCTACCCGGGAACGTTCATACTGGGTAGTTTATTTAGTTTAAAAAAATACCACAAAGGAAGTGTAGTACCGCCGTTTGGCCACAAGACTCCGGCGCACTCCTGGGGGCTTGGTTCAACCTCCACTGTCCGCGGCCGCAGCTAGACCCTTCTCAGCCACCGTAGTGTCGTGTCAGGTGGGCGTGTCGTGTTCCATTGTGGACCGCCGTGTACTGGCCGCGGCCGCAGCTAGACCCTTCTCACAGGAGGCGTAGAACGAGGGATCATTGTCCATTAGTTAATCGATCGCAGATGGCGTCGCTCGCGGACGGATACCAACAAAAAAAAAGGGTCGCGAAATATACTTGGGCGGGCCATAGTATACCTGGGCGGCCCGCCCAAGTATATTCATGTGTGGGAAACCTTGAACATTATGATTAGCAGGAATGCCAGGGTGTTTCAGTGTTGTCAGGTTGCGACATTTTGCAAGGTCACTGGATTTTATCATTTTAACTTGGAACTGTATATTGTCGAATTTTATGCAGAAGATCCAATAAAGTTAGACTATGTGCGCATGAAAATGATTTCTTGTTCTCGCCCCCTGATTATCTGATAGGTGGAATTATTCCCATAAGCTGCAGAAAAACAGGGCTGGTCACCCTGGCGTATGTTTTAATTCAATGACCATAAAGTTCTAATTCTAGTTTAATAATACTCTAGCACATGACATGTACATAAGCTAATTATTTCCCAGAGGCTGAGCCCAAGCCCCCCCCCCCTATTTTCCAATCGACAGTGACAGCACAGTCACTGCTAACCTGCTAACCATTCAGTGTTCTGTAGCCGGCCAATGTCTTCCCCCTCGTCCATGTCGTCGCCATCATCCTCCCCACTTGACGTCCCTGACGGCTCAAATCTGTAGGGTTCAATGATGTCCTGCGCTTCCTCATCGTTACTTCCATCTTCTGTGCCACTTTCCTCATCTATCCTGTCCGAAAAGCTGTCAAAATCAATCATTTCTCTCCCACTTTCTAAAGTCTCCGCCATGTTTACAATCACAACTGGGCCCATCCTGTGACGTCACAGCCGCTATCGTCTGCAACTTCCGGTAGGCTCGGACGGCCGTTATTATTACAATTATTTTTTTATTTTTAATAATTAATTAATTAATAATCACAAATAATTGTAGCCATGAACAGGCACAATGATATGTAAGGAATGAAACTGCCGTTTCATTTTGGTGCAAAAACATGCACTTCACGGGCACTTTAAAGAGACACACACACACACACACACTTTTGCATTTCAAAGTATTGCTTGTTGGATGTTGGAGCTTCACTATGCACAGCTGAATGATGTATGTGCAGAGTTTGACCCTTGAAGGCTGTTTCTTCTGCTCTGAAATGGAATATATTACATATTAATAGAATTTTTGATTTTTAGATTTCATTTCAGATTTGTGAATGGGAGAAGTAGTAGATGGAAAACATACCAAACACTAATTATTCAAAGTAAAGTATTTCATTTTATATACGGTAATACTAAGGAGGCATAGGCCTATATGATATACGATTATTGATATTAAAAAAGTGATTTGTTTTTTGTCATTAGAAAGTGAAGTTATTCATCTGTAAGCTCCAAATCCTAATGTTTCCCTCAATGGCCTTTGTGCCCTGAAAAAACGTGTGACACCAAAGGCCAAATGCCTTGCCCCTAAAATGAGGAAAATCCAAGCCTGATGGACAGTGGCCTGTACACTTGAGTTTTGTTTTAAGGAGGTTGTTTTGCTTGTGTGCTCATATTTATTTATTTATATATAATATATATATACTGTTACTTTATTTATTTTTACATTTTCAAATGCAATTGCGTGTTTTGGCCACAAGAGCTCTGTTTTCAAGCCTGAGTCTATGTAATGTATTATTTTGGTTGTGTGTAATTTATTTAATTATTTTTTATAATTTAATTTATTTGTTTTTATTATATAACATTTATATATTTCAATATTATTTTAATTATTTAATATTAATTTGCAATGTTCAATAAAAGGTTCCGTTTGAAAGGTTGTACTTGAATTATTATTATATATTATCATTATGTCAGTGGTCTAAAATGGGTCTAACAACGGTCGACAATATTATATCGTTTATCGCAATAATTTCCAGGAAAATGTATCGTCCAACAAAAGTAATCATCGTGACAGGCCTAGGTACTACCTTATCATGCAAGCATTCACCTACTGAGGTTTCTATAGAGGGCCTACCTGAATGCGTGCGCATCTCACTTCCGTATAAAAGGAGGCCTCGTCTCCTGACCACCATCCTTTACTCTTCAGCGAGTGGAGGTGATACTTACGCTGAGTCTGAGACGTTTGAGAGAAAGGAAAGCGAATATTATCGAAATGGAGCCACTCCTGGAGCATCCTGGGGAGAGTGAGGCGAGAACGTCTGGCAGTCATTCTGGTAGCACCAGAGGAGCGCGTCCGTGGTACTCAGAGATGACACAGATGAAGGTGGGAAGCGAAGCGGAGCGTAGCTGGCGTGGCTCGCTGCAAAAGTTGAGCAATGTTCAACTTTTGAAGCCTCGGCAGAAGCGTCAGCCAATCGATCATATGCCAGTACAGGCTCTAGCCAAGCAAACCGCTGCTTGTTGTCCGGGGCGGGAGATTCATGGGATTGGTTGTTGGTCGAGTTTCAGACACGCCCGCCGCAAGCTTCAACGCATGCCGCCGTGTGGACGGTGCCGAGTGAACCGGCTCTGTCGGTGCGCCCGAGTTGCCTGTTTGATTCGGGGGTGACCGGAGACACTCAGACCGAACCCCTCCTTTGTGCCAAAGGCCTAAGGAGTGCGTTCGGTCGAGGGCTATTCAGTTAGGGGTTTTAGTCTTCCCCCCCATGGTGCGTCCAGGGAAGCTAAATTCCACCTCCTCTGCCCGGTGCGGCGGCGTTAGCATGTTATGTAGAGGCGCACGTCTGCCGGCTTAGACTGCACTGACAGCCGTTTGTGTGCGTCGGGGGACGGGTGACTGGAAAAGCTCTGTCCAAGAAACGCCTGGCAGACTGGCTTTGCACACAGCCTACGAGCAGGCAGGTGAGCCTGTCCGCGGGGGTCCGTGCGCACTCCACGCGAGCTGTGGCTGCGTCAACAGCTTTATTCAGCGGTGTGAGTTGAGGATATATGCACAGCGGCGTCTTGGTTACGCCAGGCCCCGTCATAAGGTTTTATCTCTTGGACATGTCTGGCTCTTTCTCAGCGCCTGAGCTTTCTGGGGTGACACCAGTGTCGCCAGCAGGGGGGGGGGCATGGCCACCCTGATATATTGTTGGCCCCCCCAACACACACACCGCCTCGCCAGTCACGTATGCGTAGTAGTTTATCTGATATTTAACAACAAATACACAGCCAGCGAGTCGCTTGATTTGAGCTTCCAACGCTCACACTGCAGCCCCTCCCTCTCCCTCTGCTACCATGGTAACACTCTGATACTCGGCGCACACTCTGATACTCACGCAGACAGCAGGCAGGTTTGCAGCAAAACGTTTCTTTCTACTGACTGGACTGGAGTTGACAAAAATCCACCAGACTTCTAGAAGGTAAGTCGTATACGTCCGTTGCCTGTTAAGCCCCACAACACGTTAGGCTCTAGTGTGTTAGCTTTAGGTAGCAGAACACGGAGATATGCTCACCGTTAGCTGTTATTCTGATCAAAATGTGTGTTCAATGGCATTAAAACGAGAAACGCTGGAAGACCTGGAAACAGGCTCAGGCTCAGTAAAGGCTGCTTGGCTTCAGCTATAATTCGTCTGTAAACACACTTTGGCGGCTATCCTAGTTAGCGTTAGTTTAGCTTGCAAGCAGCCGCACCTGAAGTTCTTCCCACGGACACTTCAGGGGGACCGAAGACGGTGCTTCTCTAAAGACCGGTTCCATTCTCATAAATGGCTGGAATACTCTCAAAGTAAAGACTCTGTTATGCCTGCCGGCTCTTCAGTCTCCCTTCCCCCGGTTGATTCGGCATGCACATCGACAGAGGGGTTCAACAATTGGAAAAAGGCAACCTACAAAGACGGAGGGCTTGTAGGCCATGCCACATCTGAGGCACATACACATGCAATGTTAGCATGGGCAAGCACATCCTCTCTCTCAGCCTCCTTAAAGGCAGAGTACAGTAAATGAGTCAAGGAGAATAGAGAGTATATTAAAACAGTTGCTGCTTCTCACAGCTACCCAGAACATTGCGCAGAGAGGACATAAAGGATCAGAAGGTGAGAAGAAAGGAAACGTCCTCTCTACTATGGAACTATAAGCCAAACACAATCCCATAGTCAGAAAAAAGAAATGACAAGTCAAAGAAAAGCGACATACCTTGGGCATTCCACACAAAACGAAATAATCGATTGCCTGGCTGAAATGGTCCGCAGCTCAGTTATAAAGACACAAAGTGAAGCTTTCAGCATGTTGGTTGACGAGAGCAAAGACACAAGAAGGAACAGACGTCCTTTGTAATTCGGTATTATTACAATGGGTCAGTATGTGAAAGCCTTCTCGCATTTGAAGCAGCACAGCGCCTGGATGCTGCAGCACTTTCACAGACAAGTGTACACATATTGCAGAAGCAGAAACCACCTAGTAGGGCCAGATTATGGTGGAGCCTCAGTGATTTTATATGGTTGACTATAAAACTATTCAAATTATGTTCAAAGCCGCAAATCAACAATTACCTCATAATATCCAGGGACTTTTCACACAGAGAGAAGGCATGCACATGTTGAGAGGAAACTGCCTTTTCAAAAAACCACCCGTACGAACAAATGCCAAACTTCATTGCATCTCATCAAAAGGTGTTAGTCTGTGGAATAACTGAAATAAGTCTATCTAAAATGAAAGTATTATTTAGGAGTCAAATCATTAATGGTTCTGAACAGGACCTGTAAAATCCCATTTGTTGTTATTTCTTGTAATTGTAAAAAGTAATTTCTTTCTGATTGTTTTGTAAAAAAAAAAAAAAAAAAAAGAAAGATTAACAAGACAAACATGTCGCTGATGACGATGACCTAATGTTTTATAAGAAAATATATGTTAGAGGGGGGAGACCGGAAAAGTATTTTTAAGCTTCTTCTTGCCCCTGTTGAACATGAACAGCGACTATCTGAAAAAAAAAAAAAATTATTTTTTTGGTTTGTTATTATTTGTTTTTTTGGTACTTTGTTATAATTATTAATCTGAGTGAAAAAAAAGAGAATATATATATATATTATTGTTATATTTTTTTGTTTCTGACATGTTCAATACATTGACTAAACTAAAATGAGTGGAAAGAACACAGGTGTGCAAGCACGTATTAAATCAGAGCCCCATTAGCATGTTATGTCCACTGCAATGCACATTGCTTGAACTTAGTTTTAGTTGACAGTGTAAAATCCATCCCTGAAGCATTTTGCTTCTTCTCTCTTTGCAGAAACTGTATGTATTTGTGTCGGGTTCATATGTGCACCAAAGATGGATTGAGGTACAGAGGGAGATGTTAACAAGTAACCAGGAAATGCATTGGCTTCAAGGTAAAATTGTGTTGTGGCCAAATGGCAGTACTGTCATTTTCATATTTAAGTTGATATGATGGGTTCTGTGGCCAAACGGCGGTACTACAACTTCCATACAGGGTCATGACGTCAGCCATTAGCATTAGCTTAGCATTTAGCATCAACATTAGCATTCGTTCTTTTGGGAGTATTTTCGTTAGTATTAGCCTTGTTGTGTCTTTGTGTGTTTTTTTTACTCATAGCTTTTTAATATGTGATATTTTAGTATTTAAACATGATATATTTTATGTATTTTTGATCCAAGACTATTGTTGTTCATTTGTGTAGGTATTATTGTTGATATTTAACAATAGTTATGGTCCTGACCTTTAGTATTTGTAAGAGAGAAGGGTGAGAACCATCAGTAGTGGTCTTGGTCTTATGTCGGCCGACAGTAAGGACCCAGGCCTGTTTCATCATCGGTTCGCCCAAATTCTCTTATTTTTATTTAGAAATTGTAGGAACACATATTTTCTTTTCTTCAACATATACATTTAACCATTTGTCAAAGGTTGTGAATAGATGGTTGACAAAACACTTTTACTTGAAGGGTTATATGAATGATTTACAAAATATGTTTAGGGGACCAAACGCCCTTGGAGTAACGGCTGGGTTACTAATGTGTATGTTCAGAGGTGTCCAAGGCCTAAGGAGGACCTCCAGTGGTCCCACATTGTTATGGCAGTACGTGAAGTCCAGTGGATGTGGTCCCTATCAGTGTTGACATATTCTCCCCTGAGCGTTTTTACATGGCCTGAGGTTTGTTGGATAAGCTTGTTCAGATTCCGAATGTTTCTGATCGTTCTAGGTCGTAATTTCGTCGACTGCTGGGGACATAGATCGCAGCATTGGGAAATGTGTCCCTGGCCGAAGATAGAAGTGTGTTGAGGTTGTTCCCCAGGATGGTCGCGTTAGTCATTAAGACCGAAGCAGAGGAGAACTTTTTTGCGTCTGGCGATGTAAGAGTCTTGTACTTGATTATGTTAATTGCGTGGGATAGTTTAGCCCCTGGGTAGCAGTCCACCTGGATCCTATTATCATTGATTGGTGGGAGGCGGGAGATGTTCGAGCTGCCCATGATGATGATCTCTCGTCTAGGGGGTGCTGCGAGTCCTAAACCACATGGTGTGATGACCTACGGCAGGGGTGTCAACTCAAGGCCGGGGGCCAAATCCGGCCCGCGACTTCATTTCATTCGGCCCCTCAAGAGATTGCAAAGAATATAATATGTTTTTATACGGTTACATGCCGATTTCAGAAGCACGTTGCCCATAAACTACATATCCCACAATGCATCTCAAATTTGACTTTTTTCTCAGAATTTGACTTTTTTTCTCAGAATTTGAATTATTTTCTTCAAAATATAAATGTTTCTCAGAATTAGATTTTTTTTAAATCATTTTGTAACATTCTCACTAAAGAGACCTGCAATGATTTGCCCAGACTTCTGCTTTCAGACGTAGTTAATCATGAAGTTATTACCCTATCCGATGATAATCCAATGCAGAGGCAATGATGTCATATAATACATTATTTTATATATTAAATATTTATATATTTTGATATATGGTCTTAAAGTTACAACCGGCCCTTTGAGTGCAACCATAATGCTGATGTGGCCCGCGAAGAAATTGAGTTTGACCCCCCTGACCTACGGGAAACGAACATTCGTCTCACACCAGCGAGACATCCTGCAGCCTGCAATACAGGGTGTGTGGACGCAACAACAGGCAGCCCACAGTGCGATGCTGCAGACTGAAGGGCGACCTCTGGTTCTGGGGGTGACGGCAGCCGACAGCCCTGGACACTGCGCAACATCTGGAACACTACAATGCAGCTGGAATCAGATGTGGTGCTCGACCTACAGCTGGTGCAGGGACAGTTTACATTGTTCAAGTTCAGGGTTTTGTGTGAGAAATGTAAAACTTCATCTGTAAATATTGTAATTAAGTGTTTCAAATCCTATTCAGCTCATTGCAGAGCTCCTGTCTCGTTGTCTGCCCAACTGGAATGTTCCCTGCTGTATTTCCAGAGCAACGAGTGTGGTGGGAGCTCCCGTATGGAACTGGAAGGCCTGAAGAGGACGGTGGCCTTCTTTGAGGACATCCTGGAGATGGGCACTCTCGTCACAGACCGACATCGCCAGATTGCCAAATGGATTAGAGAGAATATGCCGTACACAAAAACATCTGTATGACATCTGGCATGTAGCCAAGTGTATGTGTCCATGTTGTTTCTTTTGAAGTTCAAGGAGTAGTCTTCTATTTAGTTATCGTAGATAGATCTCTTTATGATGTCAGTTTTATTTATTGTCTTTGCAGCTGCTGGGAAGAAGCTGAAAGCCATCTGCCAGCTCAAGGGCTGTGAGGACCTGAAGGCATGGCAACAGAGCATCATCAACCACTTGTACTGGGCAGTGGTTTCCTCCACGCAAGACGACGCGGAGCTGATTGTGGATAAATGGAAGTCGGTGGAGCGGCATGTCCTAAACCTCCACAGGGGCCATGGTGGAAAGTTCCCCACATGTGCCCACAAGAGACTACAAGGCAGGGCTCACAAAAGAAGTGGATCAAACCAAGTGAGTGGAGAGTCAATACTCCTTTTTCTGATATGGCGGCAGACGTGACATTTAAAATTACGTCTGTTGCGTCAGCAACGGGTGACTGTAATGTTAACCGTCATCCACCGCCAAAAGGAGTATGGTATGAATACAGTGTACGCATACTGAGTGATTAGAAACCCAGGACACGCCCAGCAACAACGATGTACGGACTGTCTTATGGTTGGGTTCATAATCCAAAAAGTTCCGTCTGAGCAACAAACATTATAATTGATAATCCATAATGTCAAGCACTGCCATTGAAATGTGTTGATG
This sequence comes from Pseudochaenichthys georgianus, assembly GCF_902827115.2. Lineage (NCBI taxonomy): Eukaryota > Metazoa > Chordata > Actinopteri > Perciformes > Channichthyidae > Pseudochaenichthys > Pseudochaenichthys georgianus. The sequence goes on from NC_047512.1 coordinate 45,108,312, forward strand.
AGTTATTGATCTGTTGATCGCAGGTTCCACTATCAGCTGTCAGACTGAGAGACTGGTGACAGACACGAGGCTGTGCAAGGACATCGCCAGCTCTCTGCCGTACACCAGACGTCCAAGGTGGGAGGGCTTTCACGGCCTCATCACTCAGTGTGCACCAAAGTCTTACGTGTACTCCGACACTGGCATGCTGTGCCGGTTGGTCTCTTCAGCACATCATTGGAAGGCTTGAACTGTACCAGCTGAAGACTTGTTTCAGTTACTTGGGGATGGGCGTCTTTGTACCGTGCTGAACCAGGTCCCCGTGCTGAACCAGGTCCAGTGCTGTATAAAAGCTGGCGACGTCACATCTCCCATAGTGTGTCAAAATGGAGGGAGGAACCGTGATGAAGTCAACTCCAAGACACACATTGCCAGGACTAAAATAAAACACTAAGTCACGTTCTGAATCAATATCAAGTTCAATAGAGCTGTTCATGTATAGACGTGGAATAATTACAAAAGAGAGATATTTCTTTTCACATTTTTAAAACTGTTTCTTTGTTTATGTTAACAGAACCCCTTCTTGCCGGACTGCATTACAACGAGAATGCCTACGAAGGCGGGAGTACAGAGGTTCAAAATCCGCTATCCCAAGTACAAGGCTGGAGGTCATGTTGTGAAGAAGATCCTCGTAGAGGCAACATTCAGTGAGTTTGAAATGAATGACTCAAAATAATATTGTCAGATTGGTAATGTACCGGTACTAATGATGTAGGAACTCATTCAGTTCAAAACCCCAATTGAAAGAATGATCTCGGCTTGATGGCAGACACCTTTATTATTATAACAGCATTTTGAACACTGTTGCAGGCTATGTGGATGATCTCATGAGAGAGGTGGTCGACCCAGCGCAGACAGGCCTGTGCGGCTGGAGGAGCCTGACAGAGCAGAGGCCATTAGGCACATGCCAGTCGTTTCAAGACCAAATAGTCTGTCTCTGTGCAGCTTCAACTGTGGAAAGGTATTAAACATTCACTTCAGAACTGTATCGTCACTGTCCTTCTTCATAACCGTGATAGGCCATGGATGGAACTGTCGACGAATTGGGTTCACTGCACAGAGGGCAGTGGCAGTCTTATGTCGCGTCCTAGGTAACCCCAGCAAGGTCTCACCAGCTGGCGGTAGGCTGTGTGTCGGTGGCGTCCGCAAGATAAAACATTAAAGGATTGATATGACGACAGCTACTGTCGAGAGACTACTACACTAGATGAGAATAGGTCAACTTCAAAGTTACATTTCTTATACTCAGGACCCAGGACCCAGGACACTGAAGGCCCCAGCAGTTCAATATGCTGGAACCTCCTCTCAACGCTGCTCTCCAGGCTGCAGATGTAAGGTTTGAGGACCTGGAATGATATATTATACATTTTTCAGTTCAAGCAACAACATTCTGGGGAGTGGGGTCTCGCCTGCTCCAGAATTCTCCCCAGAGCAACACGTGTGACTGGCACTGGAAGAATAGGTCCCTGCAGGTGCTTCCTGAAGTGTGCCAGATATCTGACAGCCTTTGAGGCCTCTTTGCTTCCCAGTGCCAGTCTGTGAGCAGCACACGCTACAGAAACCAGCTTGTGAGCTGCTTTGCCACTCCATTCAGACGGCCTAGGGTTAAGAATGAAATGATGTGTTGAGGGCGTCATTTTGTTTCCTTTAATAACAGCTGACAATTCACATTTCACACAATCCATTAGATTCAACAATAAACTCCATACCGTCATCACCGCGGCACCGTCTGTCCCGCGTCATAGAGCCCGTCTACGGGAGCTCCTTCTTCTCTTGATGGCAGCAACCGCGCTGTCAGCTCTCCATCTTCCAGAGTTACCAGGTCAAGGAAGTGGTGAAAACACAAACCTCTTTATCCAGGTGTCTAAAATAAAATTAATAGGTTTTCACACATATTAATATTAAGTAACTAGGCCTACATCTTTATTTCAATGCGCATCACCTCCTTTACATGTGAATCCAGCTGGGGCTCACAGATACATCAACCTCTCGGCTGACTGCCTGAGATGAGCACCCTACTATCTGTGCCACGACCTCCAGCATCTCATCCACTACTCTGTGATCGGTCACTGTTCCTTTGATCCACCTGAGAAAAAAAGGAGATCATTTAACATTTAACATTTAGCTGGTTCAAGTTCTTAGTTTCACAAGCATCAACTTGTACTGTAGGTTTACCTTCAGCTTTTCAAAGTAATCTTAACCCAAAGCTGAGCTAAACAGCTGAGGGTGGTTGGTGGGGGTGAGCCATCTCGTTCTAGCCAGTAAAGGGCATTTGAATCCACCGATGACGGCCTCATGCTGCATAATAACTGTGGGCTCAAAGCCTGCATCGCCTGAGTAGCCTAAAGCGCAAAGACATCATTCATCATGTGAGCCACACATGGTTGATAGATTGCAGAAATCAGCTATACATGAACAAAATGATATGCCTGATGCAAGTGAGACCTGGTGCTTCACGCTACATTCATGAGGCTCTGAGGAGATGTGGCGCTCGATATAATCCTTGCGGAAAACAAGAATCCCAACTTCTATGAAAGCCCGTTTTAGGGCCTTTCTTTACTGGAGGCTGTGTTGCCTCGGCAACACATTCCTTTTAAAAAGAAAACGTGTTAATTCTTACAAAAACTACGTTTTATTACAAATATGACCTTGCAAATGCCATTCAGACCATGCTGGGTGAGGTAGAGCCAACTCTTGAACTGTGGCACTTTGACACTGGGACCTGCTGCCTCTCCCTCAGCACTCTGACTATTTGTGCCAGCAGCTTCACCTGACCACCTGCTAGAATTGAAAACAAGCTTGAATCTAGTTTGGTCTCTGCATTGCAACTCACTGTTGACTGCACTTGTATAATTTCAGGTCAAATGAACCGACACATGTCATTATTGAGACGTATGCATTTATTATTGCCATTGCAAGCCAAATGCTAACATTGGCTAAGTTACCTGTGGTCTCTCCTCTTCGTCTCTCCTCCTCATCCTCACGCCGTATTCTCTTAACATATTTTTGAATACTCGTATCTGAGGAGTAAATGCAGGGGAAATGAACAGTCCAACCTTAGCTAAAGCTTATCTGTGTCCTTCTAACTGGCATAGCCCGAAGAGAAAACTAATTATAATTGTTTTTATATTTAATTTAGCACACGTAACTCGCACGCAGCAAAGTTGGCCTGGCTACGTTAATACACGCTTACGGCCCGTCTACACTAACAGCGTCGAAAGCTCCAAGCTGCTCCAAGCTGCCCATTCACTTTCAATGGGGTGACGTCACGTAGCCGCGCTTTTTCGCCAAAACTGAATTGTGGGTAGCCGAGCGAGGCGTCTCAGGCGTCCCAGGCGACCAGAAGTTGAACATTGTTCAACTTCTGTCGCCTGAGACGCCGGAGTAGCCAGCGCCAGCCAATCAAATCCCGTTTCCCAAAATCTGACAGCTGAAGCCGTAGCCAATCAAACCGCGTCTAAGCTGGGAGAGATATCCCGCCGTTCATTTCTATATTTCAAAAAAAGTCGGAGGAGAAACTAACTATCGCCGTAGCGAATCACCCGGTTTTGTATGACCAGACCCTCTTCACCTACCGGGACACAAACCGGAGGAACCAGGCATGGAGGGAGGGGGCAGAGACAGTGGGGGAAACTGGTAGGTTTTCGCCTGTTTGGGGGAGTTTATATATATATTGCTCGCATAAAATCCCCGGGGGTTTTTGCTTTGTATGTCGGGGGCGGGAGATTCATGTGATTGGTTGTTGGCCGTGTTGCTTGAATAAATCCCAAGCTCCAGACACGCCCAGCTCCAAGCTATTTTTGGAGCTGTAGTGTGGACGCTCCGTTACTGTTGCCACTTTCTTCCAAATAATTCGAAGCTCCTACCAAAGCCAGAAAACAACAACACAATAAGGAGAACATTAGTTGCTTTACCTTAGTGTCCGCGTCTTCTAACGCAGTCTTCTCCGTTTCTCGTTTCCCTCCACACGATGCAGCGCGAACAGCAGGTGTGGAGCGCGGGATCATCCACTAGTTAATCGATCGCAGAGCGAACAGGCACAGGAGGCAATATGGTCTAGCTGCGGCCGCGGCCAGTACACGGCGGTACACGACACGCCCACCTGACACGACACTACGGTGGCTGAGAGGCACCACCGTTAAAGCGAATTGACGAGATTTTACATCATACAGCCCATGTAGTATAAACATTGATTTTAATTTCTTACAGTAGGAGAGGTTTTGGGGTTTAGGAGGGAGGAAGGAAGATTAGGATTAGGTAAAAAGGTAGGGAGTGGTTAGGGTTAGGATGGGGGGAAGGGAAGGGTTAGATTGAAGGGAGGGAAGAGAACTGCTACCCGGGAACGTTCATACTGGGTAGTTTATTTAGTTTAAAAAAAATACCACAAAGGAAGTGTAGTACCGCCGTTTGGCCACAAGACTCCGGCGCACTCCTGGGGGCTTGGTTCAACCTCCACTGTCCGCGGCCGCAGCTAGACCCTTCTCAGCCACCGTAGTGTCGTGTCAGGTGGGCGTGTCGTGTTCCATTGTGGACCGCCGTGTACTGGCCGCGGCCGCAGCTAGACCCTTCTCACAGGAGGCGTAGAACGAGGGATCATTGTCCATTAGTTAATCGATCGCAGATGGCGTCGCTCGCGGACGGATACCAACAAAAAAAAAGGGTCGCGAAATATACTTGGGCGGGCCATAGTATACCTGGGCGGCCCGCCCAAGTATATTCATGTGTGGGAAACCTTGAACATTATGATTAGCAGGAATGCCAGGGTGTTTCAGTGTTGTCAGGTTGCGACATTTTGCAAGGTCACTGGATTTTATCATTTTAACTTGGAACTGTATATTGTCGAATTTTATGCAGAAGATCCAATAAAGTTAGACTATGTGCGCATGAAAATGATTTCTTGTTCTCGCCCCCTGATTATCTGATAGGTGGAATTATTCCCATAAGCTGCAGAAAAACAGGGCTGGTCACCCTGGCGTATGTTTTAATTCAATGACCATAAAGTTCTAATTCTAGTTTAATAATACTCTAGCACATGACATGTACATAAGCTAATTATTTCCCAGAGGCTGAGCCCAAGCCCCCCCCCCTATTTTCCAATCGACAGTGACAGCACAGTCACTGCTAACCTGCTAACCATTCAGTGTTCTGTAGCCGGCCAATGTCTTCCCCCTCGTCCATGTCGTCGCCATCATCCTCCCCACTTGACGTCCCTGACGGCTCAAATCTGTAGGGTTCAATGATGTCCTGCGCTTCCTCATCGTTACTTCCATCTTCTGTGCCACTTTCCTCATCTATCCTGTCCGAAAAGCTGTCAAAATCAATCATTTCTCTCCCACTTTCTAAAGTCTCCGCCATGTTACAATCACAACTGGGCCCATCCTGTGACGTCACAGCCGCTATCGTCTGCAACTTCCGGTAGGCTCGGACGGCCGTTATTATTACAATTATTTTTTTATTTTTAATAATTAATTAATTAATAATCACAAATAATTGTAGCCATGAACAGGCACAATGATATGTAAGGAATGAAACTGCCGTTTCATTTTGGTGCAAAAACATGCACTTCACGGGCACTTTAAAGAGACACACACACACCACACACACTTTTGCATTTCAAAGTATTGCTTGTTGGATGTTGGAGCTTCACTATGCACAGCTGAATGATGTATGTGCAGAGTTTGACCCTTGAAGGCTGTTTCTTCTGCTCTGAAATGGAATATATTACATATTAATAGAATTTTTGATTTTTAGATTTCATTTCAGATTTGTGAATGGGAGAAGTAGTAGATGGAAAACATACCAAACACTAATTATTCAAAGTAAAGTATTTCATTTTATATACGGTAATACTAAGGAGGCATAGGCCTATATGATATACGATTATTGATATTAAAAAAGTGATTTGTTTTTTGTCATTAGAAAGTGAAGTTATTCATCTGTAAGCTCCAAATCCTAATGTTTCCCTCAATGGCCTTTGTGCCCTGAAAAAACGTGTGACACCAAAGGCCAAATGCCTTGCCCCTAAAATGAGGAAAATCCAAGCCTGATGGACAGTGGCCTGTACACTTGAGTTTTTGTTTAAGGAGGTTGTTTTGCTTGTGTGCTCATATTTATTTATTTATATATAATATATATATACTGTTACTTTATTTATTTTTACATTTTCAAATGCAATTGCGTGTTTTGGCCACAAGAGCTCTGTTTTCAAGCCTGAGTCTATGTAATGTATTATTTTGGTTGTGTGTAATTTATTTAATTATTTTTTTATAATTTAATTTATTTGTTTTTATTATATAACATTTATATATTTCAATATTATTTTAATTATTTAATATTTAATTTGCAATGTTCAATAAAAGGTTCCGTTTGAAAGGTTGTACTTGAATTATTATTATATATTATCATTATGTCAGTGGTCTAAAATGGTCTAACAACGGTCGACAATATTATCGTTTATCGCAATAATTTCCAGGAAAATGTATCGTCCAACAAAAGTAATCATCGTGACAGGCCTAGGTACTACCTTATCATGCAAGCATTCACCTACTGAGGTTTCTATAGAGGGCCTACCTGAATGCGCGCGCATCTCACTTCCGTATAAAAGGAGGCCTCGTCTCCTGACCACCATCCTTTACTCTTCAGCGAGTGGAGGTGATACTTACGCTGAGTCTGAGACGTTTGAGAGAAAGGAAAGCGAATATTATCGAAATGGAGCCACTCCTGGAGCATCCTGGGGAGAGTGAGGCGAGAACGTCTGGCAGTCATTCTGGTAGCACCGGATCGCGTCGGGGCTCCGTGGTACTCAGAGATGACACAGATGAAGGTGGGAAGCGAAGCGGAGCGTAGCTGGCGTGGCTCGCTGCAAAAGTTGAGCAATGTTCAACTTTTGAAGCCTCGGCAGAAGCGTCAGCCAATCGAATCATATGCCAGTACAGGCTCTAGCCAATCAAACCGCTGCTTGTGTGTCCGGGGCGGGAGATTCATGGGATTGGTTGTTGGTCGAGTTTCAGACACGCCCGCCGGCAAGCTTCAACGCATGCCGCCGTGTGGACGGGCCGAGTTAACCGCTCTGTCGGTGCGCCCGAGTTGCCTGTTGATTCGGGGTGACCGGAGACACTCAGACCGAACCCCTCCTTTGTGCCAAAGAGCCTAAGGAGTGCGTTCAGGTCGAGGGCTATTCAGTTAGGGGTTTTAGTCTTCCCCCCCATGGTGCGGCCAGGGAAGCTAAATTACACCTCCTCTGCCCGGTGCGCGCGTTAGCATGTTATGTAGAGGCGCACGTCTGCCCGGCTTAGACGCACTGAACAGCCGTTTGTGTGCGTCGGGGACGGGGTGACTGGAAAAGCTCTGTCCAAGAAACGCCTGGCAGACTGGCTTTGCACACGCCTACGAGCAGGCAGGTAGAGCCTGTCCCGCGGGGGTCCGTGCGCACTCCACGCGAGCTGTGGCTGCGTCAACAGCTTTATTCAGCGGTGTGAGTGTGGAGGATATATGCACAGCGGCGTCTTGGTTAACGCCAGGCCCCGTCATAAGGTTTTATCTCTTGGACATGTCTGGCTCTTTCTCAGCGCCTGAGCTTTCTGGGGTGACACCAGTGTCGCCAGCAGGGGGGGGGGCATGGCCACCCTGATATATTTGTTGGCCCCCCCAACACACACACCGCCTCGCCAGTCACGTATGCGTAGTAGTTTATCTGATATTTAACAACAAATACACAGCCAGCGAGTCGCTTGATTTGAGCTTCCAACGCTCACACTGCAGCCCCTCCCTCTCCCTCTGCTACCATGGTAACACTCTGATACTCGGCGCACCACTCTGATACTCACGCAGACAGCAGCAGGTTGCAGCAAAACGTTTCTTTCTACTGACTGGACTGGAGTTGACAAAAATCCACCAGACTTCTAGAAGGTAAGTCGTATACGTCCGTTGCCTGTTAAGCCCCACAACACGTTAGGCTCTAGTGTGTTAGCTTTAGGTAGCAGAACACGGAGATATGCTCACCGTTAGCTGTTATTCTGATCAAAATGTGTGTTCAATGGCATTAAAACGAGAAACGCTGGAAGACCTGGAAACAGGCTCAGGCTCAGTAAAGGCTGCTTGGCTTCAGCTATAATTCGTCTGTAAACACACTTTGGCGGCTATCCTAGTTAGCGTTAGTTTAGCTTGCAAGCAGCCGCACCTGAAGTTCTTCCCACGGACACTTCAGGGGGACCGAAGACGGTGCTTCTCTAAAGACCGGTTCCATTCTCATAAATGGCTGGAATACTCTCAAAGTAAAGACTCTGTTATGCCTGCCGGCTCTTCAGTCTCCCTTCCCCCCGGTTGATTCGGCATGCACATCGACAGAGGGGTTCAACAATTGGAAAAAGGCAACCTACAAAGACGGAGGGCTTGTAGGCCATGCCACATCTGAGGCACATACACATGCAATGTTAGCATGGGCAAGCACATCCTCTCTCTCAGCCTCCTTAAAGGCAGAGTACAGTAAATGAGTCAAGGAGAATAGAGAGTATATTAAAACAGTTGCTGCTTCTCACAGCTACCCAGAACATTGCGCAGAGAGGACATAAAGGATCAGAAGGTGAGAAGAAAGGAAACGTCCTCTCTACTATGGAACTATAAGCCAAACACAATCCCATAGTCAGAAAAAGAAATGACAAGTCAAAGAAAAGCGACATACCTTGGGCATTCCACACAAACGAAATAATCGATTGCCTGGCTGAAATGGTCCGCAGCTCAGTTATAAAGACACAAAGTGAAGCTTTCAGCATGTTGGTTGACGAGAGCAAAGACACAAGAAGGAACAGACGTCCTTTGTAATTCGGTATTATTACAATGGGTCAGTATGTGAAAGCCTTCTCGCATTTGAAGCAGCACAGCGCCTGGATGCTGCAGCACTTTCACAGACAAGTGTACACATATTGCAGAAGCAGAAACCACCTAGTAGGGCCAGATTATGGTGGAGCCTCAGTGATTTTATATGGTTGACTATAAAACTATTCAAATTATGTTCAAAGCCGCAAATCAACAATTACCTCATAATATCCAGGGACTTTTCACACAGAGAGAAGGCATGCACATGTTGAGAGGAAACTGCCTTTTCAAAAAACCACCCGTACGAACAAATGCCAAACTTCATTGCATCTCATCAAAAGGTGTTAGTCTGTGGAATAACTGAAATAAGTCTATCTAAAATGAAAGTATTATTTAGGAGTCAAATCATTAATGGTTCTGAACAGGACCTGTAAAATCCCATTTGTTGTTATTTCTTGTAATTGTAAAAAGTAATTTCTTTCTGATTGTTTTGTAAAAAAAAAAAAAAAAAAAAAGAAAGATTAACAAGACAAACATGTCGCTGATGACGATGACCTAATGTTTTATAAGAAAAATATATGTTAGAGGGGGGAGACCGGAAAAGTATTTTTAAGCTTCTTCTTGCCCCTGTTGAACATGAACAGCGACTATCTGAAAAAAAAAAAAAAATTATTTTTTTTGGTTTGTTATTATTTGTTTTTTTGGTACTTTGTTATAATTATTAATCTGAGTGAAAAAAAAGAGAATATATATATATATATTATTGTTATATTTTTTTGTTTCTGACATGTTCAATACATTGACTAAACTAAAATGAGTGGAAAGAACACAGGTGTGCAAGCACGTATTAAATCAGAGCCCCATTAGCATGTTATGTCCACTGCAATGCACATTGCTTGAACTTAGTTTTAGTTGACAGTGTAAAATCCATCCCTGAAGCATTTTGCTTCTTCTCTCTTTGCAGAAACTGTATGTATTTGTGTCGGGTTCATATGTGCACCAAAGATGGATTGAGGTACAGAGGGAGATGTTAACAAGTAACCAGGAAATGCATTGGCTTCAAGGTAAAATTGTGTTGTGGCCAAATGGCAGTACTGTCATTTTCATATTTAAGTTGATATGATGGGTTCTGTGGCCAAACGGCGGTACTACAACTTCCATACAGGGTCATGACGTCACCCATTAGCATTAGCTTAGCATTAGCATCAACATTAGCATTCGTTCTTTGGGAGTATTTTCGTTAGTATTAGCCTTGTTGTGTCTTTGTGTGTTTTTTTTACTCATAGCTTTTTAATATGTGATATTTTAGTATTTAAACATGATATATTTTATGTATTTTTGATCCAAGACTATTGTTGTTCATTTGTGTAGGTATTATTGTTGATATTTAACAATAGTTATGGTCCTGACCTTTAGTATTTGTAAGAGAGAAGGGTGAGAACCATCAGTAGTGGTCTTGGTCTTATGTCGGCCGACAGTAAGGACCCAGGCCTGTTTCATCATCGGTTCGCCCAAATTCTCTTATTTTTATTTAGAAATTGTAGGAACACATATTTTCTTTTCTTCAACATATACATTTAACCATTTGTCAAAGGTTGTGAATAGATGGTTGACAAAACACTTTTACTTGAAGGGTTATATGAATGATTTACAAAATATGTTTAGGGGACCAAACGCCCTTGGAGTAACGGCTGGGTTACTAATGTGTATGTTCAGAGGTGTCCAAGGCCTAAGGAGGACCTCCAGTGGTCCCACATTGTTATGGCAGTACGTGAAGTCCAGTGGATGTGGTCCCTATCAGTGTTGACATATTCTCCCCTGAGCGTTTTTACATGGCCTGAGGTTTGTTGGATAAGCTTGTTCAGATTCCGAATGTTTCTGATCGTTCTAGGTCGTAATTTCGTCGACTGCTGGGGACATAGATCGCAGCATTGGGAAATGTGTCCCTGGCCGAAGATAGAAGTGTGTTGAGGTTGTTCCCCAGGATGGTCGCGTTAGTCATTAAGACCGAAGCAGAGGAGAACTTTTTTGCGTCTGGCGATGTAAGAGTCTTGTACTTGATTATGTTAATTGCGTGGGATAGTTTAGCCCCTGGGTAGCAGTCCACCTGGATCCTATTATCATTGATTGGTGGGAGGCGGGAGATGTTCGAGCTGCCCATGATGATGATCTCTCGTCTAGGGGTCAGGGACCAATTCTCCCCTTTGTTGCCGTGGTGATGGTGGTGTGTGAACACATTTCGTGGGGTAGTAGGTTGGAGATCAACGTCCTCTCGTGCAGTGGTTCTCAAATGGGGGTACGCGGACCCCTAGGGGTACGTTGGAGTACTGCAGGGGGTACGTGAGATTTATTTTATGTAAGTAATGCATTTAAACAAACTACTAATAGTAGATGTGCACTACTTTATTCAAAGTTCACAGTAATTCTGGATAATAAAATGGGGACTATAAACGGGGTGCTCTCTTTTCCTCTCCCGACAGCCCGTCAGTCTCGTGGAGCTCGCTGAACTTGTAATAAGTGACCCGACAGTAAATAATAAATATATTTATAACTTTAGCTAGTTCCAGAGTAGATAAAATAGCTAAGTGTGAAAGGTCTAACTCTTAGTGTATTTTGCTCAACGGTCCGTCACAGTGGCGGAGCTGTGATCATGCAGAGCTGCGTGTTCTCCGTCAGCAGCAGCTGATCTGATCCCTCTCTCGCGCGGTTATACTTCACTCGCGTCTTTGTCCAAATCTATCAGATCTAGCTAGTTCTAGTTAATTATATGACTGCCTGCTGATCAAAGGACCTAAACAATAAGCGTTTCTTGACAACGGCGTGTGGCCGCAAAGCAGAGTCCTGCATCGGGTCGGGTACCCGCAAAAAAGGTGATTCGCCGGTGGTATTTTTCCAAACGCTTTTTTCCGGGTTTGGTTCTGGGTAAAACAAAGATGATGCGGGTCGGGTCGCGGGTATTGCATAATAAATATATTAAAATAATAATACATTTGTTTAATATTTAAAATCCTCAGACCTCTCCCCCACGGGACCGCGCATAATCATAACCTCTGCAGCGCATCAATCTGCTGTGTGCCGGATCATTTGGCTCACCAAGAAGAGCCGGCTCTTTCGGCTCCCAAAGGGCTCTTCAGTTCAACACATATTATACCTTTTAATTAAATCAAATGTAGCCCTGTTTTGACTAATGATTTATATGTGTACACATATATCACTTAAAATATTCAATACATCCTTTGTACTGAAGTATTCAAAAGTAAAAATGACATGTTTAATATAAATTATTTGCTGTGGCCAATTGTTTTCATTGCATTTACAGACCCGTGTAACTCTCTGATACCACCTACACAAAACAGATAGCAACACCTATAAAAACTATTTAAAAAAAGGGGCCTATATAAAGTATATAAATAAAGTTATTTTTTCAAAATACCTAAAACATCCTGCATTTTAGCCACGCCTCATTTTGCTCTTTCCAGCGCTGTTTTTGCAGGGGGCTGATTCTGTGAGCACGCCCCCCTGCAGCTGACCACGCCCCCCTGCAGGAGAGGGGAGCGTGCTCTAAGATCAGCTGCTGGGCTGTCAGAAGAGGGGGAGAAAAAGAGATCTCCGTCCTCCGTGTTTTATTCTTATAGAAGTAAGAAGAGAAGTAACGGGGCAGAAACCCTCCTTTTTACGTAGCGGTCCAGACATAGACATCAAACGGCGACACATATTCAGTGTGCAGTTCCTTTGGCATTAGGGCAGGGATATCTAGATACTCTCCAAGGTTTGACATCATGAAGTGTGCTACTTTGTGCACATTGTGCAAGCAACGATGTTTTCAAATCTGTAATCAAAAAGCTCCTCAAAAACACTATCGAAGCAGTTCCTGCGTTTGTTACGTTAGTTCAAACAGTAACAACGGACTACTTTTCTTAGCGGATTCATGTCAATTTAAATCAATACATAAAACTATTTTTTAAATCAATAAAATCATTTTCTAAATCCATAAAAGCATTTAAATTAATATTATGAGTCATGTCGTTACTTTGTTGAGAATGTGGCCATGTTTAATAAGCGGGATAATGTCCACATTGCACATTGCATAATGTGCCTTCATGCCGATCTAGATCCCTCCGCGAAAACAAAACAAAAAACGGCTCGTTCGCGACCGACACATCACTGCTGTGCGCGCCACATTCTAAATGGCTGAGGTGAAGCTCTCTTGTGGAGAATACAGCATTTTCAATAACACTTCCTCAAGAGCGAAATCCAACGTCTGGAGGCTTTTGGTTCCTAGATGGAGAAAAGAACCAACATCCCACGCTTTTTGAGACAAATATGCAACTACGTGTGTTAATAATTGCACGTTTCCACTGCTCATATATAGGCTATGCGGGTTCGGGTCGGGTCGCGGATCTTGTGCCGACGGGTCGGGTTGCGGAACTAATTGGCAATATGTGCGGGTAGCGGGGCGGGTTCGGTATTGCACGTCGCGGGGCGGGAGCGGGTCTTGAAAATCAGACCCGTGCTGGACTCTGCCGCAAAGTATAGCGCAGCATTATGCATATGTTTATATGAGGGGTCAAAATCCCATGCTCATATGATGTTCTCTTCGTTCCCCACGCTCCAAAATAAATAAATAGACATACCAATTTTAGGAAAAGTAAGGAAGTTTGAGCAGTGTGGGTTTTATATGAACAGAGTTACACATATTTCAAAATGTGAAGTGTTATAACTGCAGTTGGCCTCCCTGTCAGAATGACGAAGCTCTCAGTGAAGCTCGAGCCCATGTTTCACTACAAGTACAACTTATTAAAAAGATCAGTTCAAAGCAGCTAATGTCGTCTCTGTGTTATTGCTTGATGTTAAAATTGGTTTGCCATGAATTTAGTTTCATTTCATTTCATTTCAAACCTTTATTTATTCAGATTGGTCCCATTGAGATCATAGATCTCTTTTTCAAGGGAGACCTGCAGCATATAGGTTCCACATGAAACATAAAACAATAAAGGACATTACACATTATATTTACAGGATACATAGTTATAGACATTTACAAGTGCCCATTGTATCGGCAAGCATTTCATTTACCCTAGCTCTAAAAACATGCAGAGGAATGAGATTGCTCTGTTTCAATTCTTGCTGAAGATTGTTCCAGCAAGTGGAGCTGCGCACATAAAAGCTGTCTCACCTCAGACAGTCCTTGCTCTTGGCACATCTAACAAGACTACATCATGTGACCTCAGACAATAGCTGCTTGCAACTCTCTGTGTTATCGGCGAGCAGATATAATACGGGAGTTTACCCAACAAAGCTTTTTAGTGATGGATTGTAAACATTTTAAATGTAGCATTTAAGTGTTTCTCAGTAACAAGGTTGTTGTTTTAATAACTCAGAAACTGTGCTGTACCTCTTTATATACTGTAGGCATTTTTCCTTAACAATTAGTTTTTGCGCTGATCAGCGGGTACGTGGCTGAATCTTTTTTTCAAAGGGGGTACATGATTGAAAAAAGTTTGAGAACCACTGCTCTAGTGTGAGTTGTCTGGAGCACCCTGGTTTCGGTTCCGGGCCGTTTGATTTAATGGGCATGGTTTGTTTTTGGGTTCCGTTATTCGGGTTGGAGCCAGGGGAACGGTGGCAGATTGGGCTTTGAGAGCCTTTGGTTGGGATAATTTGAGGTTGGGAATGGTGTTTTGAGGGAGTTGACGAATAGAGATTTTGATACCCATAAGGTCAAGATCCTCAGCTGTTTTGAGGAAGACTGGGTCCTGGATCCTTGGATATTTGGCCCGTGCCCATTGTGAAGCCACCTCCCAGGCTTGTTGTTCCTGCACCCCAGTCAGTGCCTTAAGTTTGCTCAGTAGAGCTACGATGTTTTGATTGTGGTGTTCGTCCGTTATTTGGAACCCCGTGTGAAGCCAATTGGTGGCATTTCCCTGTCGGAGGTGTGAAGTCTCCGTCGTTGGGATACATTGTGTGAACGCACTTGCAATCTGATTTTGGTTTGTATAAGGTATCTAGGGGTGGGTGTCAGTGGTGGCGTTAGACTTTTTCGTTGTCCATCATTTTGACGGACAGGATCGTAACATTTCTGTCATAATCCATTATTACCCGTCATTTTATTTTTCATGTTTCATGTCCCCACCGGGACCTTAATTGGAATTGGGGAGAGGTAAGGAGGTACGCTGTGAATACGGTCCAAACAGTCCCCGGCCGGAATAGGCCTCTCTGTTAACCTGTTGCCCTCTGATCGGAACCCGAGAGGTCCGAGAGGGGAAAGGCTGGGATAGGCCTCTCTGTTAACCTGTTGCCCTCTGATCGGAACCCGAGAGGTCCGAGAGGGGAAAGGCTGGGATAGGCCTCTCTGTTAACCTGTTGCCCTCTGATCGGAACCCGAGAGGTCCGAGAGGGGAAAGGCTGGGATAGAGAGAAACAAAAGCAGATGTCACAAACAAATCCTTGCAGTTCTTACACTCAAGCTACGGAGGTCAACACCCATATGCCCTCCGGGGTCAAACACACAGAATCATGTGACATGATGCACTGTATAAACCTGTGCCCTAGGTAAGAGGACAGTGCACTATATAGCACACAGTACATAACACACAAACATACCCCTTGATTAGAAAGGCTCTCGCAAGGGGGACATAAAGGGGTTTCTGAAAGTCATCTGGTACTGGGCATGTTCAAGCTGCTCCTTCACTTGACCCGCCACATTCTGCTGGTGGTTCTGATTAGCTAACGTTGATTTTGTTACGCTTACCAAACCAAACAAGTAACGAGGAATATGCAGTCGGAGTCGTGCCTTTGCCATAGACGGGGGAAACCATTGGTCAGGTTAATCATAGTGTATAATCTATGGCCATGGACAGTGTTTGCTTTTGGGCTACCTCTACGTTTGAATGAGGGCTTTAGGGAGCACAGGCTACACACATGGTGCTGTCCTCCCTGCTGGACAATGTCCCCCCCCCCCCCAGGACACCCTGTCCTCACTGGGCAGCTCATTCTGCGACAGGCTGCTGCCCCCGCTGTCTCACGGAGAGATAGGTCCTTCCTTCCTGCAGCGGTCAGACTGTACAACCAGCACGGCCCCTAGTAGACACACACACACACACACACACACACACACACACACACACACACACACACACACACACACACACACACACACACCACACACACAAAACACACAACACACACACACACACACACACACACACACACACACACACACACACACACACACACCTTGCTGTTAAATACCAACCAACTAAGTGCAGTATATACATGGCTGCTAAATCCTAAGAACTGTTACAGGATGTGTATTTTGGAAATTGTTTAATTTTAAATGTTATCCTATGTTAACCTTCATTTATTTTTACTTTAATACTTTGTATGCATGTAACGTATGGCTCTCTTTCTGCTGTAACGACGTCAATGTCCCCTCTGTGGGAATAATAAAGGTATTCTGATTGTGTTCACTATGAGACGCCCATTTCAACGTGTCACATCGTTTGGGACATGATACCTGTAATTATAGAACGGTTGTTTATAGAAACTGAAACGAGCAATGGTCAATAACACAGGCAGGAAAGCAAGAGGCCAAACCAGCCGCTAAGAAGACATCACTGGTCCTGAGCATCGGTTTCTTCATTACTTTGATCTTTCAAACAGGTTCATGTTTTCTTTTGGAGTTTCTCCCCATGTGCAGTCATTAGTTTAGCATGCATTAAACAGCTGCGTGTGCCTACAACTGACTATTGTAAATGAGATGGTGGCATTAGCGGATGGCTTGATACTTGGAGCAAGGACCTCTCGTTTCCTTCTCTTCATCGCGTGTGGCCTAATCCCCTCTTTCTTTCTGCCACCTCCTACGGTCTGCATGCTTTACAGCGAAAATGATTCCTCGCATGTTAAAGCTTCACGTACGATTTTTTTTACCAAGTGAATCCCCTAAGAACACGCCTCTTTGTCAAAGTCTGTGTTTGAAGTTCTCCAAGTAATTAGCTGGAGAAAATGGTGTCATTACCTTTTCCCCACACGTTGTCTTTTCCTGGTGGTTTGGACGTGTCAGTGCAATCATCCAGAGCAGGTCCCAAATGTTATTTAGTGTTTCCAAATCCATTTTTTATCAGCTCAGGGATGCTGTTCGTTTCCCGATGTTACTCCATCTTGTAATAGTTGTATCTCTTGAATTGAAAAGTGAACATCTTGCCTTGTCAAGGGCATGTTGTAAATCCACTATTCATGAGCTGCGAACGTGTCCTAGTTGTGTTGGTGAGACACATTGCATATTCCTGAGGCATTTATTCCACTATTCGACTTCTCTTTCTGCCAAGCCAGAAGATGTGCTGGGTGTCTTCCAAAACACAGTCATGTTCAGTCGAAAGGTCTTTTCATGCCATATCGCATGTGGAATCATTTGGATGACCTTTTGTGTATACCTGTAAAGTGTATTGAGTTGATGGGCTTGGGGGGCAAGTATTTACAGTATGTTTTTTTTTGCCCTACTCCTTGTAAAGCGACCTTGGGTCCCTTGAAAGGCGCTATACAAATCAAAGCTATTATTATTATTATTATTATGTTGTTGTTGTTCTTGACATGGACCCCAGGAAAAGTAGCTTTTACCCCGGTAACAACCAATGGGATCAAACTAAAAGTAAAAAGAAACCTATGTTGTGGTATTGTGTATAATCAGTTGTTGAGGTGCTAGTTCTTACTATTATCAGGTAATTGCCAAACAACCAATATTACCCTTTTCTAACATAGTATATAATATATAATCCATATAGGACCCTGATAGAAGAAACACAAGAACTATAGAGTGGTGCACAGCAGGGTTCCCGTTAGCCGTACCGGTTTTTAGCTGGTAACATTTATAAAAAACCGGTAAATTCAAAACCTGCCGGTCAAAATGTCTGGTGATAATTAGGGAGGCTCCGATCGATCGGCCGCCGGTCATTATCGGCCGATATTCACTCTTAATAGTTTGATCGGTGCTCTCTATAAAGGCCGATCAGGAGAGCTGGATCTGATCGATATGGACGTAAACGCGAGTGAAGTGTAACCGGACGCGAGAGAGAGATCAGATCAGCTGCTGAGTCTGACCGAGACACGCAGCTCTGCATGATCACCTGAAGCCCCGCCCTCTGTTTAGCGAGCTGCAGGAGCTGCTTGAGAAACTGACTGCTGTCAGGAGAGAGGGAGGGAGAGAGAGGGAGGGAGAGAGAGAGAGGGAGGGAGAGAGAGAGGGAGGGAGAGGATCCGTTTCTCCCGTGTTATTATTCAAATGTAATGTAAACTTTTGAATAATGTACGTTATCTACTACAAGTAGTTTGTTTGAATGTAATAATTATGTTGTTTGTTGTTTGTGGAATCATTTATTGAAAAATGAATCTGAATTTTTCGATAAATCGATCGAAGCAATATAAAAATGAGCCCGTGAACTGAGTTTTAAACTGAAGCATAGCTGCTCATAGTCCGGTGATTACCTGCTAACGGAAACTCTGCTACACAACTATTATTATTATTATTGAAATATGACCGGTAAGTTTCAAATTAGTCCGATAAAATTTTCATTTCATTTCATTTCAAACCTTTATTTATTCAGATTGGTCTCATTGAGATCATAGATCTCTTTTTCAAGGGAGACCTGCAGCATATAGGTTCCACATGAAACATAAAACAATAAAGGACATTATACATTATATTTACAGGATACATAGTTATAGACATTTACAAGTGCCCATTGTATCAACGAGCATTTCATTTACCCTAGCTTTAAAAACATGCAGAGGAATGAGATTGCTCAGTTTCAATTCTTGCTGAAGATTGTTCCAGCAAGTGGAGCTGCGCACATAAAAGCTGTCTTACCGAAGACAGTCCTTGCTCTTGGCACATCTAACAAGACCACATCATGTGACCTCAGACAATAGCTGCTTGCAACTCTGTGTGATCAGAGAGCAGATATAATACGGGAGTTTACCCAACAAAGCTTTATAGATAAACGTGTACCAGTGACTGAGCCTCCGTACAGAGAGTGATGGCAGACCTGCCTTGGTATACAGGGTACAGTGATGTGTAAGCGCTTTACAATTTGTGACAAATCTCAGAGCACTGTGATACGCAGCATCCAACTTGCTCAGGTAATTGGCAGGTGCATTCATATAGACCAGATCCCCATAGTCCAGCACAGGTAAAAAGGTCACAGTGACTAGCCTTTTCCTGGCCTCAAGCGAGAAACAGGACTTGTTTCTGAAAAAGAAACCTAGCCTAACCCTCATAAATTCTGCCCGGACATTTGACCGGCGAGAAAAAATCCTAGCGGAAACCCTGGTGCACACATGAGTCCTTAAACCCGTAAACACTTCGGTTTCCCTCCTCTCCCCCGTTTCTTCGGTTGGACGGCTGACATAAGGTCAACACAAGTCCTGTCGCCCTACTCAGATTGGTGTGTCCAGAACCGTCGTGTCTTTTTGGCCGTGTCTGTCGGCAAAATAAATCACTCTGATTGGCTGTTCAGCTTAGCGAATCAGTGCATGAGAAGCGAAACGCAAGTGAAGAAGGCACACACGGCTATTCTTTTTAATTTTCCCGTACCGCACGAAACATGTTTTCGATAAGTCGTTATGTGAAACAGTCTGCGATGGACGAGAGTGAAAATGGAACGCACGCTATTTGTTGTTTGTATCAGTCTGTCTTCCGGTTGTTGCCTCTTTTGAATGACGGATACACACTACCGCCACCTGCTGGTAAGGAGAGTTATTGCCACTCACGCATGCGCAGTGCGTACGTGCTACTTGTGTTCCAGTGCGATGTATTGGCCAAGACGCGAGGCGACACAACAATCGGGTCCGTCGGGACGTGTTCTTTGGTGTCAGCTTGGTGTGTCAGGGCCTTAAGTGGTTGCTTTGTAGTCATTTTGTGTCTCCTTTTTAGGTGTCTTTGTAGCCGATTTATGTTTCTTCCTGCTCTCAATATATCTTTGGGTGACATTTCATAGGTAAAAGCCACACAGTGGACGTTTAAACCCATTTTAGAATCCTTGAGCTCTAACAAATGTGTTGAATGCATTCTCTTCCAAATTAAGACAAGGGCAGAGCCGAATTTTAAAGTTGTTTATACCCAGCATTTTAACGTCCATGTTTAGTAGCACGCAGTCTTGTTCTTTCCTATTTTTGTTGGCACTTTTCTGCATATCTTGCAATACCACCACCTCTAGATCAGTAAAATAGTGTGGAGTGGAGAGACAGCTTGTCAGTTGGGAGGACATTAAGGCTATAGATCGCCTTGAGTTGTCAATTGATAACGAAAATGAATTGCGTTAATCAAAACATTTTATTTTTGTGATTTATCATTATATGGTTTAAAATACTTCACCGATAATGAATGCAATTTTCCGACACAGCATCTACAAAGCTGCTGTCACGGGAAATAATATACAGTCAGTGTAATACATGTAGTTTGTGCCAGTTTCTCAGTTGTCCTTGCCTTTTCACTGCCACGCGTGTCATAGTAACCATCTGCACCGGAATCATGGAAGGACGCTTTTATTTTGTACGTGTTGAGGTTCCGAGATTAATCCCAAGCTTTAACGCATTCACATAGACAGCACACTTTATTTAGGGTATTCAGTGAAAGTCAGGGGTGGACTGGCCATCTGGCATACCGGGCATCGTCCCGGTGGGCCGTTGACCCAATGTGGGCCGGTCCTGTCTGTTTTTTTTCTTTTCTTTTTTTCCTCTAAATTCCCTCCAATTGGGCCGACCAATTGGCTACAGAGGGCTAGCAGTGTGTTGCCAGCATCGACACATATTATTGGTCTATTGTTTGTCATTGTCAATCAATCATGGGCTGACAGGCGCAGAGAGCCCTGACAGCGCTGTCAATCACAACACAAACCAGGGTGGGGCGGGACCTCATGGCAGCATTGGCGGGAGTCGCGGGACGGGCTGCTGCTGTGCTGAAAATGGATAAGCGGAAGAAACGCCCGGGTGGCGCTGAAAAACTGCGACTTAAAAAGCTGAAGTCTCTGGAGGTGGAGGCTGCTAAATATTCTAAATTGATGGACCTATTTGGTGCCGGGGTCACCACCCCAGCAGGTGCTGCTGCGCAAGGAGACGAGCGAGTGGAGGCATACATGGTAAGTAACGTTAGCCAGGGGCTGGCTAGGCTACATTTTTGAGACATGTCCAAAAAATGTGATGTGACCTAATTAACTGCATAGTCCTACTTGTGACAACATATTAGCCCAGAGTTGAAGGGCTGTGAATGTTGGTAGTTGTGGTTGATTTTGTTTAAATATGCTGAATTGTGATATTATGGGTTATTATTGTTCAGATGATTTAGCTAGGCTAGCTAAGAGCTGCTAATGTCAGCGGTCTCTTGTTGCCATAGCAACAGTAAACGTTCACATGGACCAACGAGCTGTAAGTAGAGATGCAGAATCAAGTTGTATTGTACATACAGATGAGATACTTTGAATTTTATCACAAAATACAAGTAAACCTATTAGGAAATAATTAGTTTAATTTGCAATATTTGCCATTGAATTTATTGTAATCTTTCAATTCATTTATTGTTTACTGAGGTGATAACTATTTCATAATTTGTGTGTAACTTTCATTTCTGTGTGAATGTGTTACTGTAGTTTTCAAATGGCTGTGTATAGTGCTGTCTTGAGCATTTTCAGGTATTGTCACAAAGATCTGACTTGTTTGCATTGGAAAACGCTAGTAAGTGTCATAATGAAAACATGGCAAAGCCACTAGTGTTGTTACGCTCACGAACGTTTCGTTCAATATGAACTAATCTTTTATCTTGTACATTATTCTGTGGTTTTGAGTTATTTCCCTATCCAATGATAAATGCTTTCCCTATGTCCAGCCCAGACAGGTTCAGGGCAAGTCCAGCTGGTCAGTTCAGGGAGAGAGCCAGACCAATTCAGGCAGCCCAAAGACTGCACCACCTGAGAGGGAAAAGGCTGTAGAGAGTGAGGAGTGTGTCAGCCCAAAGACTGGATCACCTGAGAGGGAAAAGGCTGTAGAGAGTGAGGAGTGTGTCAGCCCAAAGACTGCACCACCTGAGAGGGAAAAGGCTGTAGAGAGTGAGGAGTGTGTCAGCCCAAAGACTGGATCACCTGAGAGGGAAAAGGCTGTAGAGAGTGAGGAGTGTGTCAGCCCAAAGACTGGATCACCTGAGAGGGAAAAGGCTGTAGAGAGTGAGGAGTGTGTCAGCCCAAAGACTGGAGCACCTGAGAGGGAAAAGGCTGTAGAGAGTGAGGAGTGTGTCAGCCCAAAGACTGGAGCACCTGAGAGGGAAAAGGCTGTAGAGAGTGAGGAGTGTGTCAGCCCAAAGACAGGATCACCTGAGAGGGAAAAGGCTGTAGAGAGTGAGGAGTGTGTCAGCCCAAAGACTGGATCACCTGAGAGGGAAAAGGCTGTAGAGAGTGAGGAGTGTGTCAGCCCAAAGACAGGATCACCTGAGAGGGAAAAGGCTGCAGAGAGTGAGGAGTGTGTCAGCCCAAAGACAGGATCACCTGAGAGGGAAAAGGCTGTAGAGAGTGAGGAGTGTGTCAGCCCAAAGACAGGATCACCTGAGAGGGAAAAGGCTGCAGAGAGTGAGGAGTGTGTCAGCCCAAAGACAGGATCACCTGAGAGGAAAAAGGCTGTAGAGAGTGAGGAGTGTGTCAGCCCAAAGACTGGATCACCTGAGAGGGAAAAGGCTGCAGAGAGTGAGGAGTGTGTCAGCCCAAAGACTGCACCACCTGAGAGGGAAAAGGCTGCAGAGAGTGAGGAGTGTGTCAGCCCAAAGACAGGATCACCTGAGAGGGAAAAGGCTGTAGAGAGTGAGGAGTGTGTCAGCCCAAAGACAGGATCACCTGAGAGGGAAAAGGCTGTAGAGAGTGAGGAGTGTGTCAGCCCAAAGACAGGATCACCTGAGAGGGAAAAGGCTGTAGAGAGTGAGGAGTGTGTCAGCCCAAAGACTGGATCACCTGAGAGGGAAAAGGCTGCAGAGAGTGAGGAGTGTGTCAGCCCAAAGACTGCACCACCTGAGAGGGAAAAGGCTGTAGAGAGTGAGGAGTGTGTCAGCCCAAAGACTGGATCACCTGAGAGGGAAAAGGCTGCAGAGAGTGAGGAGTGTGTCAGCCCAAAGACTGGATCACCTGAGAGGGAAAAGGCTGTAGAGAGTGAGGAGTGTGTCAGCCCAAAGACTGCACCACCTGAGAGGGAAAAGGCTGTAGAGAGTGAGGAGTGTGTCAGCCCAAAGACTGGATCACCTGAGAGGGAAAAGGCTGCAGAGAGTGAGGAGTGTGTCAGCCCAAAGACTGCACCACCTGAGAGGGAAAAGGCTGTAGAGAGTGAGGAGTGTGTCAGCCCAAAGACTGCACCACCTGAGAGGGAAAAGGCTGTAGAGAGTGAGGAGTGTGTCAGCCCAAAGACTGGATCACCTGAGAGGGAAAAGGCTGCAGAGAGTGAGGAGTGTGTCAGCCCAAAGACTGGATCACCTGAGAGGGAAAAGGCTGCAGAGAGTGAGGAGTGTGTCAGCCCAAAGACTGGATCACCTGAGAGGGAAAAGGCTGTAGAGAGTGAGGAGTGTGTCAGCCCAAAGGCTGCACCACCTGAGAGGGAAAAGGCTGCAGAGAGTGAGGAGTGTGTCAGCCCAAAGACTGGATCACCTGAGAGGGAAAAGGCTGCAGAGAGTGAGGAGTGTGTCAGCCCAAAGACTGGATCACCTGAGAGGGAAAAGGCTGCAGAGAGTGAGGAGTGTGTCAGCCCAAAGACTGCACCACCTGAGAGGGAAAAGGCTGTAGAGAGTGAGGAGTGTGTCAGCCCAAAGACTGGATCACCTGAGAGGGAAAAGGCTGTAGAGAGTGAGGAGTGTGTCAGCCCAAAGGCTGCACCACCTGAGAGGGAAAAGGCTGTAGAGAGTGAGGAGTGTGTCAGCCCAAAGACAGGATCACCTGAGAGGGAAAAGGCTGCAGAGAGTGAGGAGTGTGTCAGCCCAAAGACAGGATCACCTGAGAGGGAAAAGGCTGTAGAGAGTGAGGAGTGTGTCAGCCCAAAGACTGCACCACCTGAGAGGGAAAAGGCTGCAGAGAGTGAGGAGTGTGTCAGCCCAAAGACTGGATCACCTGAGAGGGAAAAGGCTGTAGAGAGTGAGGAGTGTGTCAGCCCAAAGACTGGATCACCTGAGAGGGAAAAGGCTGTAGAGAGTGAGGAGTGTGTCAGCCCAAAGATAGGATCACCTGAGAGGGAAAAGGCTGCAGAGAGTGAGGAGTGTGTCAGCCCAAAGACAGGATCACCTGAGAGGGAAAAGGCTGTAGAGAGTGAGGAGTGTGTCAGCCCAAAGACTGCACCACCTGAGAGGGAAAAGGCTGTAGAGAGTGAGGAGTGTGTCAGCCCAAAGACTGGATCACCTGAGAGGGAAAAGGCTGCAGAGAGTGAGGAGTGTGTCAGCCCAAAGACTGGATCACCTGAGAGGGAAAAGGCTGCAGAGAGTGAGGAGTGTGTCAGCCCAAAGACTGGATCACCTGAGAGGGAAAAGGCTGCAGAGAGTGAGGAGTGTGTCAGCCCAAAGACAGGAGCACCTGAGAGGGAAAAGGCTGTAGAGAGTGAGGAGTGTGTCAGCCCAAAGACTGGATCACCTGAGAGGGAAAAGGCTGTAGAGAGTGAGGAGTGTGTCAGCCCAAAGACAGGATCACCTGAGAGGGAAAAGGCTGCAGAGAGTGAGGAGTGTGTCAGCCCAAAGACAGGATCACCTGAGAGGGAAAAGGCTGTAGAGAGTGAGGAGTGTGTCAGCCCAAAGACAGGATCACCTGAGAGGGAAAAGGCTGTAGAGAGTGAGGAGTGTGTCAGCCCAAAGGCTGCACCACCTGAGAGGGAAAAGGCTGTAGAGAGTGAGGAGTGTGTCAGCCCAAAGACAGGATCACCTGAGAGGGAAAAGGCTGTAGAGAGTGAGGAGTGTGTCAGCCCAAAGACTGGATCACCTGAGAGGGAAAAGGCTGTAGAGAGTGAGGAGTGTGTCAGCCCAAAGACTGCACCACCTGAGAGGGAAAAGGCTGTAGAGAGTGAGGAGTGTGTCAGCCCAAAGACTGGATCACCTGAGAGGGAAAAGGCTGCAGAGAGTGAGGAGTGTGTCAGCTCAAAGACTGCACCACCTGAGAGGGAAAAGGCTGTAGAGAGTGAGGAGTGTGTCAGCCCAAAGACTGCACCACCTGAGAGGGAAAAGGCTGTAGAGAGTGAGGAGTGTGTCAGCCCAAAGACTGGATCACCTGAGAGGGAAAAGGCTGTAGAGAGTGAGGAGTGTGTCAGCCCAAAGACTGGATCACCTGAGAGGGAAAAGGCTGTAGAGAGTGAGGAGTGTGTCAGCCCAAAGACTGGATCACCTGAGAGGGAAAAGGCTGTAGAGAGTGAGGAGTGTGTCAGCCCAAAGACTGGATCACCTGAGAGGGAAAAGGCTGTAGAGAGTGAGGAGTGTGTCAGCCCAAAGACTGGAGCACCTGAGAGGGAAAAGGCTGTAGAGAGTGAGGAGTGTGTCAGCCCAAAGACTGGATCACCTGAGAGGGAAAAGGCTGCAGAGAGTGAGGAGTGTGTCAGCCCAAAGACTGGATCACCTGAGAGGGAAAAGGCTGCAGAGAGTGAGGAGTGTGTCAGCCCAAAGACTGGATCACCTGAGAGGGAAAAGGCTGCAGAGAGTGAGGAGTGTGTCAGCCCAAAGACAGGATCACCTGAGAGGGAAAAGGCTGCAGAGAGTGAGGAGTGTGTCAGCCCAAAGACAGGATCACCTGAGAGGGAAAAGGCTGCAGAGAGTGAGGAGTGTGTCAGCCCAAAGACTGGATCACCTGAGAGGGAAAAGGCTGCAGAGAGTGAGGAGTGTGTCAGCCCAAAGACAGGAGCACCTGAGAGGGAAAAGGCTGTAGAGAGTGAGGAGTGTGTCAGCCCAAAGACAGGATCACCTGAGAGGGAAAAGGCTGCAGAGAGTGAGGAGTGTGTCAGCCCAAAGACTGGATCACCTGAGAGGGAAAAGGCTGGAGAGAGTGAGGAGTGTGTCAGCCCAAAGACTGGATCGAAAGTTGAAAGTTTTTACATCTCAAAAGTGTTCAACTCTAGGTTAAGACTTAATAATGTCTCCATGTCTCTTTTAGGTTGACCACCCTATATATGAGAGCCTAAGGAGTTGTTTTCCCTCCATCCCCTTTTGAGGACCTGCTTTGTGTCCTCCATCATTCACTGGGCCACTTTGGGTTCCTGAACTTATTTCATGTGGTGAGAGGAATGCAATATGTGTATGTTTAAAGGTTTATGTGAAGATAAAATGACAATTGGTAATTCATAAATGTCTCTTATATTCTCTGCTACCATTATGTCCTGGCCTGCTAGAAGTTCTTCGATGATGCTTGAGTCATCCATCATATCTGAGAGCTTCGTCTTGACTTTGTGACTTTATTATGCAACTTGTTTTGTCTCAGATTGAAACAAAAGGTTTGATTATTTCCTGGCTGAAGATTTTCATATTGATGGTTTTAATTTCAAACATCTGCATATCTTTTAAGTTCAATTAACAGTTATGCAGGTAGGCCTTAGGGCTCTTTTGAGACTTAAGTCATCCTTCATGACGGATACATTTGTTCACTAAGTGTCACTACGTCACAAAAAGGCTACATATACTTGTCAGTACACAGATACTGAGTACAAGTTCTGTTTGCTGTTTCTTGCAGGTCACGAATTTGGTGAGGAGTGGAGCTGGCTGGCTGCGGACGAGGAAGTAGAGCAATACATACTTGTGCACATACACATATATGAGAATGCATATCTATTCAGACCTGTAACCCATGTCTTAGACTTTTCACACAGCTATATATATTTTTTTTTTTCTTCAATTCTCTATTTATGGTTTCATAATGACTGAGTCACCGTTGAGTGAGTTTCAGCTCTAATGCTGCTACTGTCTGGAATATGTTTCTATTTAGATTATTTGTCAGGATATTTTTTTGTTATTATTATCTGAGTCTGGTTTTAACTAATACTGGGCTTACACCAAAAGATTTTCACAGACTAAAAACTGAAAGGGTAGCATCAGGGTTCTTCCCGTTAGTCTTGTCCCACCCCTAGTCATGACATAACTTCTGTTGTGATTTGACACTATAATGAATAAAGATTGATTGATTGATTGATTGCTATAGCTGTCAATTTTAGTCCTTGAGTTCACAGTTAAGTGCTTTATTTGTTAACTGCTATCAAGGAATATGACTCCTTTGTAGTATGCATGAGAGAAGATGTCGCGGGATTAGTGGACTTCTATGTAGTGTCCGCTGATAATGTAGTGGGCTGGTCTGGACAGAAAATGCCAGGGCTGCATTTTTGTCCCAGTCCACCCCTGGTGAAAGTCCTATCATTTCACAATGAACTGTTTAGAGGTAGCATAGGGCCTGATACTGGCCATCCAACCCTTTCTGACTGTAGAACGATATATGAGTAGTGTTCACAGTGTGTTGAGTTGTGCTTTGCTTTGAGAGTCCTTGTGTGGAACTCACCATTTCATTGCTGTGTACTTCTTCTGTTTGGATTTCTGTCTGAATGGACTGCGTTTCAAAGGTCCTTCAGTTCAAAAGATATAAACCTGTGGTAAAAAAGGTTCTGACAATCCCAAACACCTGCTTTAGAGATCTGCGAGTTTTGCAATGATGGTGTGATGGAGGCATAATGGAATGTGTAAATATAATGATTTACTGTGTCATTGAACTATGTAAAGGAATCCACATTATAAATACTATTTGGTCTTTAATGCATCTGATTGCATCTACAAGACATTTGCATTTGAATAATAATAATAATAATACATTTTATTTCGAGGCGCCTTTCAGGACACCCAAGGTCGCCTGACAGTGCATTTAAAAGTTAAAACAGCTAAAACAAAAACGGAACACAATTTAATCGAACCGACAAGGCAATACAGCATAAAAGCATAACACAGGCAGGACACGAGAGTGGAGTGAGAGGGGGATCTGTGATAGCAGGTTGAATGTGTTTTAGAGTAGGCCAGTTTAAACAGGTGGGATTTGAATGTCGTGATGGAGTCAGACTGTTTGGTGTGTGTGAATACAGTCGTATGCCCGAGTTATGAATGGATGGCCGTGTGTGAGTACAATATTACATGCATATGTTGGGGTTATAGAGCCTTGGGAGGAGGCTGCCAGCCACATAGCAAACTTTAACTCGACACACACACCGAGGACCAGTTGAGCAAATATCACACATGAGTGAGCATATGTGGCACTCACGTAAATACGGAGGGCACGGCCAGCCAGATGAGTAAATATCACAAACACGTACACAACAACACAGAGACAGCCGTGCCAGATGAGTAAATATCAGACGTGAACTGATTATTTCTGATAGGCAGGAAGCCCGCTAGGCCGCAGAGGCGATCAGCTCCGGAGGGTGCAAACAGGCCTCCGGCGCTCGCCGAGATGCTACAAAAATCCATTTGTGGGCATAAATCAAAGGATGAGCAAACACATCAGAACTCTTAATACTGTAGACATGGTAACCATAGCGACTGATAGGCCTTTCACAGCAAAGACATGGCACCTGTTCCCAATAACAGTAACACTGGCTCCATTTTATTTCAAGTCCAGGTCATGTGTTGCATAACAGGGATTTGTTTCACTATGAAATGTGAAATATACATTTTTTTGTGTTTCATTTAAATGTTGTTACTAATTTTTTCCATGGAGGTTTACTGACTTGGTTTTTATCAACATGTGCTTGACTCTTTTTCTTAAAAATATCCACGCTTAAATGTTCAAAAGGGGGGGGGGGGGGGGTGTGGGAGAGAAACAGGGAACAGGGATTTTAGCCTTTGAACACCATTTGCACACAAACCTATGGAACACAGAGTACAGGGAAGGGAAGACCCCCCAAACACAATAGGGCCTCTTTTTTTTCTATTGCCTTTTCTTTGTAGATAAGGCATTGTATCTAAAAGTACAAAGCTTGGAAATGATTTGCAATTTCTATAATATCAACTGATAAAAAGGTGTTTTATTTATTTATATATAGCAGCCTCAAAACTGTATGCCAAACCGTCAACTTCAGTCTATCCAAATCGTCAAAACTTCATTATTGTATCTGTCAACTCTCGAGTTTATTGCAATAATCATATTTATGACGGAGCTGAAAACACGTTTTGTTGTAACTGAACTTGAAATGTGGCACCGAATTGTTATATCAGTTGCTTATTAAATCTATGTCGATATTACGCAATGAGAAAGGTCAAAATGGACACGGATGCGTTTGGGTTGTTTCTTCTGTGTCTGTACGAACAACCGGAAACCTAAATGGCCTCCACCCGGCTAAGCTGTTTCATACCACCGGCACTGAGGATCCAAACAGACCTGAAGAACCCCGGCGAGGCTTTCACGGTGAACACTTCACAAGGAGAACGTCCTCCTAACTCGAGTGTTATGGGGATTATTCCCTATCTTTATTCAAGAGCGTGGTATTTAAATTTGAGAGCATACTTTATGTATTTATTTCCCTCAAACTCTGTCCTCGCACTCAAATCGTGCTGCTTGCACTTAGATTTGCTCTGCTTGTGCTCAAACTGTACGCTTGCACAGATATATTGCTGCTCAGAATTATTCTGTGCGCGCTCGAAACTTTTGTGCAACAAACCTGTCAAAATCCCTCAGCCAATAGGAGGCCAGGTGTCCTTGTGGGTGCGTTCGCTTTACTTATTACAGCGTCCCCCCTCCCAGAGCTCTCTATATGGCGCTGCCCCCTCCTCCCGTTGACATTGTACTAGCGATAACGAGGGCCGGTCGAGATTCCCGGGCTGATTGTTAGTCCCAGTACGCCACTGAACGTAGCTATTATGTAAGGTGCTGGTATATATACTAACTGTGCTTCCTCCCCCCTATATATATATATATATATATATACTGTGCTTCCTCCCCCCTATATATATATATATATATATATATATATATATATATATATATATATATATATATACACTGTGCTTCCTCCCCCCCCCCCCAAAAAAAAGTTGTAAATCAAACAAGTGAAGTACATGTTATAAAGCCGTGGAGGGCTGGAGTTTATAAACCAAAGAGTAACCGCCCTGACGGGACGCTGTAATAAGTAAAGCGAACGCACCCGCAAGGACACCTGGCCTCCTATTGGCTGAGGGATTTTGACAGGAATGTTGCACAAAAGTTTCGAGCGCGCACAGAATAATTCTGAGCAGCAATATATCTGAGTGTAAGCGTACAGTTTGAGCACAAGCAGAGCAAATCTAAGTGCAAGCAGCACTATCTGAGTGCGAGGACAGAGTTTGAGGGAAATAAATACATAAAGTATGCTCTCAAATTTAAATACCACGCTCTTGAATAAAGATAGGGAATAACCCCCATAGAGTGTCACCTAATTGAACTTTCGCTGCCGGATAGTCATGAATTCTGGATTTCATGATGATCTCTCTCATATCCTCTGTGATTTAATTGCCAGCTCTCCTTTATGAATCAGATGACCTGAAGAGAGCAGCGAAGAGCCAGATAACACAAAGAAAGTAATTGAATTAGAGGCGAGGCCAGAGGGAGCACCAGAAGAGAGATAGAGAGATGACCAATATCACTGGTTGTGAGCGAGGACTCGAGAGTATTGGAGATTCAGAGGCAGACATAAGTGAAGTGGGTGAGAGCTGCTCACTGATAGGCTCTCCTCCACAGTGTGTTGGCCAACTCGTAGTCGTGCCAGGTCTGCATGACAGCGTTGGCTGGAGGCTAGGCATCATCATTCTGTTTATTATAGGGTTATCGTTATGGCAACGGCTCTGTCCGCCTCTTGAGAAGATAGTGGTTATCAAACCCACTCATCGTGCTGATGGAAGAGATGTCTGTTATGGTCTGATCGGGAAGGGGCCACACACACGGTTCATGTGTTTGCAGTGTTCTCCATGTGTGTACATTTGGGACGTGATTGATATATATGATGAGCTCAACATAATTATTAAACAGCCTGGCTGGCACTACTTATCGGAAGTTCGTTACTGAAAAATAACTACTGCTGGATACAAGGACAACATGTAATCTGTTTGAGAATAAAGTGACATTTAAAGTAATGCGATGAATGTATTCCGGAAATGTCCAATGTTCTCCACATTCGGATTATTTGCCTTTTTTTATTGCACATTTTATATAAAGCTTCATTCTTATGCTTTGCCCTAAGACTCTCCATGCAATCATCTACGCAGAATAAAGAGGACAACATTGAAAATAGTACAAAAGAAAACACATATTAAAGACTAAGACAGAGGTCGTGCTCAGCACAGTGTCCTTCACCTACAGCACACTTCCCCCCTGCTGAGCCACCGGGGAGACCCCATCATGTCTGCTTCAAAGAGCCAGCAGGGCGCACCGGCTGCCCTGGGCAAGCCCCGGCAGTGTGAGTAATCTCACGGCTCATGTCTAATATCTAATGGCCTTAATCAAAAGCCCCCGCCAAGAACCTCTCAGAACCGCGTTGATAAATCACAACGTTAATGACAAATGGGCCGTATCGCGGCACAGCGCTGGTACAGCCCCATTTGTTAAAGCAGCGTCCTGCGGTTCCTGCGTCTACTTTTCCTCTCCTCTCTTTGGCTTCCCTCTCCATCTCCATTTATTTAACCTCTCTTCCGAGGCGCTTTAGCTTCTCCTCGTTTTGATTCAGCCTCATTTATTACCCAGCTTCCTGTGGTCGTCTTTCTTCTCCTTTTACAGTTCTGTTTCCCCATTACTCCCCGCCTCCCATTCCTCTTCTTTCTCTATCTCCCAGCACTGTGCAGTGGTTTCAGCGGCTCGGCTTCTCTTTAGCTCTCCGTCTAATGTGTTACCCAGAGGTGCTCTGTTCTGCGGTCTCCGTGGGCAGGCTGCACGGCGACCAGGGCTGCTGTGAGGAGGTAATTAACCGCTCCTAATGTAGACAACAGGCTCAATCAGCGAGACACAATGACTACATGTGGGCTGGAATACCAATCGTGCAGGCCCCAGGCACACACACACACACACACACACACACACACACACACACACACACACACACACACACACACACACACACACACACACACACACACACACACACACACACACACACACACACACACACACACACACACACACACACACACACACACACACACACACACACACACACACACACACACACACACACACACGCCCTTCAAAGAAAAAGAGAGGCCCAGATAATGTAGAGTCTACATTCATGCTGGTGATGCAGTTTGTACATAAGTGATCTCAAGACACTTCAGGAAAGTTGCATATCCGAAATGTCAAGCTCCTCAAACAACAAAAATAAAAAATGGAAACAGAAAATATGAAGTTTGAAGTGTTAAAGCTTCTTTACTTAAACTTGACACAGGTTTTCCTATCACCTTCTGTGTAAAGAAGTGTTCTAGTTTACAATCACAGCACCACAATATCATTGGTTATTTGTAGGGCCGGGACTTTAACGCGTTAATTAAGATGAATTAATTAAACAAAAATTAACGCGTTAAAAAAATGTACGCATTTTAATCGCACTTATCTTTGCACAGCGGAACGTTTCTCACTGGACGAGTTTCAGGCGTACCGATTATACTGGAGCACCAACTAACGTTCATGACTTCAGCATGGGACTTCAAACAACAACAAACCACGGTGAACAATAGTCAAACATGAACGAACAAGCTGATGAGACCGCTTTGGTCGGCCCCGTGGATGGGACATTTTGTTTTAAAAAACGGACGGATGGAAGCGTCGATAAGAGCACGGTTGTGTGCAAATTATGCAAAAAGAGATTTGCATCTCACCGCAGCACATCAAGCCTAAAGTATCACCTAAATGCAAAGCATGTAGCAGCTAGCGTGGACGTTAGCCCGACTCCGAGTGCAAGGAACCACACCCTGACCCAACCCACACTCAACCAGATGACTGGTCTCAGGGCCAGGATCAGTGAGTCCACGTCTGAGAGAATAACCAGCTCCCTGCTCACTGGCTGCACTCGACTGTCGACCACCTGGAGTCAACTCCATGTGGAAACTGCTTCTCTCTGTTCTCAGGTCAAATATGTATATTTGATTAAAAATGCGATTGATTTCGATTAATTAATTACAAAGCCTCTAATTAATTAGATTACTTTTTTTAATCGAGTCCCGGCTCTAGTTATTTGGTTTCCCAGCCACAAACACGTGGCTAAGGTTAAACGCCGTCTTGTTTTAGTTATGGCTGGATCACACAAAAGAGAATGCCACACAACGATCCACACACTAAACAATCCTTCTTACTTTCTTTGTGCTAAAGTAAATTAAGTAGCGCTTATTTTCATTATGAAACACTGTATAAACGATTGGACTTTCCTTACATCCAAACAATGAACTAATGCCCGGCCCCACCCCAAATCACCCTGCTTTATCATCTACTTTACTTTAAATGGTATCAATTAAATAACATTTTAATTTACTTTATGAACATCATGCTTAAGTAACGTGATTGAACATTATCTTGTTCAACAATGTTTACTGAGTGTAAGAAGCAGCACAGTAGTTTTCTCATATACTTCCATACAATCTGAATGTTTTGGGTCATTTTTTCACAGCCTTCGACACAGTCAGATTTTGTCCTGTTGTTTTCACATAACGGCTCTGGTGGACGTCTATGGAAAGGGATGTCAAGGAGTATGTGGCCGCCTGCACCTTCTGCGCCAGGAGTAAAACCTCTTCCAGGCCCCAGACGGACTGCCAGAATCCAAAGGTAACACGTCCTCACGGTGGTGGATAGTTAGATTCTAAAATGACACATTGTATTGCTTTGCCTAAGCTACCATCCCCAAAGAAACGGCTGAAGTTTTGTTGCATCATGTTTTTCGTCTCCACGGCTTTCCCAGGGACATCGTGTGGCCCTCAGTTTGTCTCCCGTTTCTGGAGGGAGTTTTGCAGCCTCACCGGGGCCTCTGCCAGCCTCTCTTCCGGCTACCATCCCCAATCGAATGGACAAACAGAGAGACTTAATCAAGAACTGGAGACCTGCCTCTGTGCCTGGTGTCCCAAAGCCCAGCTTCTTGGAGTCAACACCTCACGTGGGTAGAATACGCCCACAACTCATTGCCACCGGTTTGACCCCGTTCCAGTGCGTCTACGGTTACCAACCTCCCATGTTCTCCGAGACAGAGGTCACGGTTCCCTCGGCACACACGCTGGTCAGGCGCTGTCATGGCACTTGGGCTTCAGCACGTCGGGTCCTCCTGAGGACTTCGGCCCGCATGAAGAAAGCGGCTGATCGGCATCGCTGTCCTGCTTTACAGACCGGGTCAGAAAGTGTGGGTATCCACCAGAGACTTGCCTCTGAACGTAGCCTACAAGATTTGGCCCATTCATTGTGTCCAAGTGTATTAACCCCGTGTCTGTTCGCTTGCGCCTGCCTAGGTCACTCGGAGTCCATCCAACGTTCCACGTAAGCAAACTCAAGCCGGTCAAGGTTAAGCAAGATGGTTCCCCCTCCTCCCAGGATCATTGACGGAGGTCTAGTCTAAACCGTCAAGCGTCTGCTGAATGTCAGGAAACGAGGAAGGGGTCGGCCGTCTTTAGTGGACTGGGAGGACCGTGAGTGGATCCCATCCAGCTTCATAGTGGACCGGGACCTGATGGAGGATTTGTACAAGAGCCATCCTGAACTCTCTGGGCCGTAACGGAGGGGGTACTGTGGTGTCTAGACATTTATGTTAAGTAAATTATTTTAGTTCAATCCTTTGTCTTTTGCCTTGTCTTGTGACTTCCTGTTTTATTTAGTAGTAACCCTTCCCTTCCTGCCCGTGTGTGTTTTCCCTCAGTGTGATTGTCAGCCCCTCCCTTAATTGTTGCCACCTGTGTCCCCTTACCTCGTGTATATACAGCCTGCATCTCCCAGTTCGTCTTGTCTCACCACGTCTGCCAGTCATTCCTTGACCTTGCCAAGTATATTTTTGATAGACCCTTTGTGTTACGCTGTTGATAATCCAAGTGGAGGTTTTGTTTAGCATTTTTTAATGTTATAGTTTCTCAGTTTTGATCCTCCTCGTGAGCGTTTTGTGTTTTTACCTTTTATTAAATACTTATCCTGACCTGTTTCTCGTGTCGTGCGTTTGGGTCCTAAGCCTTGGGACATTCATAACAGTTACCAAATACCATATCAGCCTGTTTGTATGTACTCGAATAAGGGCAACCAGTGCCTTTATTTGAGTTACAGCGGTTACGGGGCAAATGGTGCCAGGCCGTATTCCTCCGCAGAACATTGGTCACAGCTCTACCACCTAAGAGTATAATCAAAGCTTTGATGTCAGGCAGGCATTGCTAACCCCTCAACAAAGTTGGACGATTCCTGTTGTCCGAGGTCCTCAAATGATCAGCACTTTTCTTTTATCCGGTTTAATTTCTCCACTCGAGAATCCATTATTATTAGGAAGCCACTGACGATGATTTAATTGTCTCCAGAACACCCTCATCACTCTACTTGTTGTTTATATTAAATTCTTACACAAAATCCATCCAGTGTTTTAAGATCCTGATTAAAAGTAATAAAATCACTTACTCATTATCAACATAAAAATAAAAAGAGCCCTCATTTAATAAACTGTAATTGATCCACTCACCTGCCTGTATGCTGTGTGGCTGATTTTCAAATGTATTGACTATGTGTACACTTTGGAAGATTGTTTTTCGCAGCAGTGATTTATTATCTGTAAGAGTAAAGATCTTTTTCAGCTCGGAGTCCCAACATCACGCTGATATACAGTATGTCTGTAGACGCTGAAGCAAGCATGGATTAACTCTTCCTATAACCAACACGGGCCCTTCACAACATCCCCTCATTGCTCTGTGAATGTGAGCCTTTGAAAGGAAGGATATGCTAAACACTTTGAAAAGTCAACAGTGATGAAATAAACAGCATTAGTAACGTGACAGTCCGAAAAGTGCCCTGACTAGACTCGAAATTAATGAATCTAACTCAGAAAAAACAAATGTGCCGCCATCTGTAGACTTTGGCACTGATATCCTTTCTGTTTTCTCTGGCCTGACCAGAATGATTCCTCCGTTTGACTTTGTTGTGTTGTCCAAATGGGAGATCGCTCCCTCTTCATCCTCTCTCCCACTTTTTGTCTGTAGCAGCGTCCAGTGAGATTTCTCTGTAGACAATAGTGCATTAGCGAGTGCCAGAACCAACATCAATCCAAGCCAGATTTTCAGTGCGTCATTAACCCTCAAATAAGCATCAATATGCTATAATTATGGACACGTCCAAAAGCTAAACTTAAAAAGCTCCAGAAATATCTCACATATTAGACATAAAGAAAGAGATTTATATCAACATTTCCTACAAAGCAGATCTGATAGTATTACATCCCAGAATTAGATAATTTAAAGGGTATTTTCAGATATGTCAAAGTCTGTCTCCGTACGTTACTAGCTTGCCCATATGTGCATTCAAAGAGTTTCTTCTTTCGTTAATGGCCCTGGAGAATTCCCTCCTGGTCCAATGTAAGCGGTGGAGGTTAGAATCCAGTCTTCAGTCCATGCATCCCTTCATGCAGTCTAGCTGCAGCGTCTAGCCACGGTCTTCTGTTAAGAAAGGACACTGAAGGTCCTGAATGAGGCATCACCCACAGGACTTGAGTCAGAACACAGCAGACAACAGGAGGATTTACAGCAGCATATTCAAACTAAAATACTGCATGTGGGTGGACACTTACATTCTCTGTCTCACTGTTACATAAATCCCATGAATGCATGAGACTAAGTTAGCTTCATTATATCTCAGTGATTAAGTGAATAATAAAGTTTCTATCGGGTCACTGTCAGCCTGTCACTCATTATTTTCAGGAGGGGGCGGGGCTTGGAGGAACGGAGAGGAGACGGTGATCGCGGAAGCTTTTTTCCTCCTGCCTTCACAAACTTTACACACGTATCTATCGTCTGAAAATTGCTAGAGGACATTCATACTCTGCAATCCAAGACTTAATTAAATCCACCAAAAACCTGACATGATTGTAACGCGATTCTTTTTGAAAAACATAAATCTGTGTCTCTGAGCCGCAGCGACACGGAGTGACTCAGAGCGGGTCCTGCTGCTGCTGGTTCTGGACTGGTGTTGTTGTGTTGGTGGATAAAGCAGACTGCTCGGTGTTGCTGTGCCGCTGTCACGTCTGTTCCCTGATCTCATCTCGGCATCGCAATGCATTGTAGAAACGATTATTTTCAACACCCCTAGTGTCTGTTGTGATTCGTCCACATTTAGACCAATCACATTGTCACACTCTGCCGCCTATTCTGGATTTGTTTATTGTGCATTCTGTAGACTCCTATTTCTGTTTGAATTACAAAATGGACTTCAGAAATTGGCTCAAAAGGTCTAAGGATTTATTCAAACGAAATAGCGATGAAAGAACTGCAGCCGATGCCGCTGCAGCAGCACGCCTTAATGTCACAAGCTTGACCTCGGCAAACCCCGGGGCTGAGTTAGCGAGCCTCGACTCATCAAGGCGGCCGCCACCAACGCTGTCCTCCGAGGCACAGCTCCTTGTGCCACTGCCCTTACCATACCATGTACCACACCCGCCAGCATCCTCATCCTCCGTGCCGGTGCCTCCGCTACAGACGCTACCTAGCAGCACATCAACGGGTACTATTGGGCCAGCAACCGCTCAAAGACCAACAGCCCCAGATGACCTTGGGGTTAATGAAACTGGATCGTTACCAGGGAGAATGTTTTCAGGAAAGAAGCGCACTTTAGCCGCTGCATGGCACAACAACAGACCATGGCTTGAATATTCGTTAAAAGCAGCCTTTTGTTTCCCTTGTAGACAGTTTAAAGTCAATACGTCTTCATCTGATGCGGCTTTTACTGTCAAAGGTTTCTGCGACTGGAAACACGCATTACAGACTGATACAATTTTCTGATCAAAAGTTGTGTTCAATGGCATTAAAACAATAAAAACACTGCTGAAGGTTAATCCAATGTGTCTGTGTCCCTTTGAAATGATTACTGATATCCATCATTCACTTTTTCTGTCAATAACGGAGATTTCTTATTAGCTGCTACGATAGCTACTGAGTGTATGACAGCTTCCGGGGCATTCTGGCTACGCATTCATTCACCAATGGGTAATGTTTAGATAGATTTTAGGAACTTTCCCTCGATTCTATTGGCTCTAACGGTTAAAAATAGGTGTTAATCATCAAAATCGACCGATGGGTTCCAGAGATATGGAAAATGCAACCAAATGACCCCAGAAGTGGGTTTTTTCCTTCTAAACCTCTCTAAAAGGTCACTTGTCACTTGTTTTGCATCAATCTGGATACAGGGTGCTTATTATATGTTATAGTGTGGATTCCTAAAGCTTTTAGTCTACCTTACCATCCAAGAGTGGTTTTCACTATAAGTCAGCGTTTCTCAAAGTGCCACTGGTGCGGCGCAGAGATGTGATAGGTGGGTCGCGAATGGACGCGATGAACGGGAGATTATTTTTTAATAAACTTTTTGGACTTCAGGCCGGAATCGAACCGGCGGGTGTTTGCGGCGGCGGATGCGGGACCGGCACTGTGAAAGTCCACGGCCCACATATGCCAGAGCTCTAAATGCATGAAAAAGCAGCAGAATATTTGAACTGAAAACTTTAGAACTAAAAGCATACGTCACCAATAATGTCTAAAAGATGTGGAAGTCAGTATGACGTCTCCATCAGACGGGAAATAATAGGCTGAGACAGTCTGTTAAACTCCAGTGACCACGTCGTTAGTCTGCTGTTATGGAGTGATGACATCATCGTGTTTCATGACACAGGTGTGTATATTTGAGCTGACGACGTGTCCAGAGATCAAAGGTTTCCATGGTGATCAGTGAGAGGAGAGCATTTCCATTGTTCTGAATGAGAGATAAACCTCTCACATGTGAACGTTTTGTTGAAGAACCGTAACAGATATCGGTGAAATTTCAAAACGTGAAGCATCTCAAGGAACTTGAGCATCTGAAGTGTACTTGTTGTGTACTTTCGTGTTAATAATGTGGCCTTTTTGGCAGATTAACTAAAGGTGTGCGGCTGCTGTGGTGGGGAAAGATGAGGCTGAATTTACAATGGGGTTTAATGGAGACATGTTGAAAGTTTTTGTCACTTCATGCCCTCGAGGCATTTTGTTCAATCTTTCAAGCTACGAGATGTTTGCCATGAGAAATTATGTCTCAGGAATGTAGGGTTTGGGAATTATGGCAGGTTTAAAAGAAAATATGAAATCTGTCCTCCACTCTAGCTGTGACATCACGCACTCTAAAATCTGAAGAAGGCCTCTGTACCAAGGTCTGAACAATGTTTAATATCTGTAAAAGTATGAATCAGATTTAAAAGTTGTACACGGATGATGTCAGAAAGATGGGCCTGGCTCCAGAAGGGGACCCCGGGCTTCTTGTTCTTTCATGAGGTCTTTTGAACCTATCTTAGTCTGGCCCCTTGCCTGAGACCCTACCAGGAACACAAGGTTCCAGACAGCCCCCAGGTTCCTCAGGGCACACCAACCTCTCCACCACGGGAAGGTGCTGGTTCTTCAGAGGCTTTTTTAACTTTGCCATGAACAATAAAATGCAGCATTGCCTAAGCAGAAACTGAGGTGAAAAACCCTGCCATTAGCTGCAAACAATCCAATCCCTCATGAACACAAAATAAATGGTAAAGAATGCCACAGTACTCTTTGAACAATACAACACTTTCGGGAAAGTTTAAACAAAAACATAATTTAAGACGTTCTGGTGCCTTCTGTTTAATCAGACAGGCTCCGTGGTAAAGACATCTGTGGGTTCACCATGTCCTTTACTCTGAACATGCCATTATCGACCTGAAGTATTATTCTGTATACTTCATTTTTAAAGAATTATTCCATCTTGGTTGTGAACTCTACTCCCTATTCTGAAAAGAAAACGGTAAACAAAGTCTCATCCTTGCCACCCACCTGTTTACCCCATTCAAATGTCCAAAGCCCTCCTGAGTTCTTCATCAACTTAAAAAGCATCCTTTGCATTTTGGTTTGGTCCAAGAACAATAGAGGAGACAGCCAATTACACCAGTGATGTAATGCAATCGACCAATCCTATAATGCCCAAGCTTATGTTCTTTGGTCAAAGAGCTGGCTTTCCGTTTTTCTACGTACGGAGAGACGCACACACACTCAGCTAAATAAAGTCATTACGTTTTCAAATAAGCACGGCCTATTTATTTCTATCTGCGCGCTGTGTGAGTGTCCCATCATATCACGGGGCTCCTGAGAGTCGTGCCATATCCATGTTGTTCTTTCATTACCGTGGGCTTATGCAGATTGACATGGATATTGAGGCCTTAAACCACAGGGGCTTATGTGTGTGAGTGCAGGAGTAGGTGGGCTTCTATTGGGGGTTCATGAAAGCCTGTCAGCTCAGATAATCTCTCAGCCTGCCTCAGTCTTAGAGTGACAAGCTACATGCGCATTGCAACTTGAATTAGGTTTATTTCACCCATGGGACACAGAGACGGTCAGGCGTTGAATGTACGGCACTCCATGTGATCCTGGTAATCCCAGCTTGATCACTATTAGACAGTGAAGGAAGGAG
This sequence comes from Pseudochaenichthys georgianus, assembly GCF_902827115.2. Lineage (NCBI taxonomy): Eukaryota > Metazoa > Chordata > Actinopteri > Perciformes > Channichthyidae > Pseudochaenichthys > Pseudochaenichthys georgianus. The sequence continues at coordinate 45,148,802 of NC_047512.1, forward strand.
AGCTCTAAATCTTAAATTGTGCACTGTATAGAACGTGGGAAATCCAACTCTCCTTTAGCGTACCTCGTGAAGCTGTGGTCGGGTTGGATTCTGGCATTCCTGATCATTGGAGTCTTTAATTTACGATTGTACCTGTGTTTAGTCTAGACCAGGGTTCTCAAAGTGCGGCCCGCGGGCCAATGGCGGCCCTCGGAAATATTTCTGGCGGCCCGCGATAGTTCATGTGACACGCTGAAATGCATGCGTTATATTTTAATCCTCCATGGTCGTATCTAGTAAGAATTAGAATGGACTTTAAGAATGGTAAAACTGCGCCCCCTGGGTTGACATTCCTAAATTATGAATGACAGCTTGTGGAAAGTTTGCTCGACTACTGGTTGCATGGCAACTAGGCATCTCGCGAGTTGCGGTTAAGCGGAAAATCTGTTGTAAGAATCAGAAACAGGAGTTAGCTAGCGATTTTAGCTAGTCACTGTCTGTAGATAACCCAACTTTGTGTCCTCTGCAAGTCCTTGATGTATACTGTATGTATATTTGGTTAGTACAATAAAGAAAGGATTTGTTTTGGAATTATTTTGTGTTCCGTTTTTTCTCGGGCGGCCCTCAATCCAGTATTGGGTACCTAAATTGGCCCTCACTCATCAAAACTTTGAGAACCCCTGGTCTAGACAAAGGTAAGTGTGTGCATTTTATTATAAAGTTGTGTATATTTACAGACTGTTGCAAAAACTAAGAAGCTTATAAACATCAGGTTTAACACAATTAAAGATGTTTGAGTTATTCATTTTAAGTGTTGTCAAAGAGAAGCTGATTTGAAACCGTTGTTACAGTTACGGCACTTCCTGTTTCGGAGAGAGGGTCCCAAAGCTTGCCGCTACTCCCTCCATCTGACGGGAGCCTCGTGTGTCACTCCACGGAGGGGGAGTGTGTAGGGTGTGGATTGGGCCTATATCATCATGTTACTGCTGTAATAAACTCAAGGAGTTGGCTGTGTGTGTTCTAAGGTATAGATCACCAGATTATGCAATTTAGTTTGTGTGAGATAATTGTTTCCATGTAATTAGGTACATTTACTCAAGTACTGCACTCAAGTTTATTATTGGGATACTTGTACTCCTATTTCCATTACATGTATTAGACAGTTACTTTTTAAGTTAAGTTGTGTAATATGATATATAGTTTCTAGTTATTGACTCGGTACTCAAATCGGGGAATTAGAACATAAATATATTTTAATATACTATAAATATTCAACACCTTGAATCCATTCTGCACAATGAGAACTTTTACTTTAGATCCTTTAGTACATTTAGCTGATAATACTTCTGTTGAACTTGGCACTTATACTTGCAATGGAATATATTTAGATTGTGGTATTAGCAGAGGTGTGGACTCGAGTCACATGACTTGAACTCGAGTCACCAATTTGATGACTTGAACACCAATGACTCGGGACTTGACTTGGACTTGAGCCTCTGACTTGAGGTGACTTGATAATTTAATTCAGAGGTCTCCAACACGCCGATCGCGAGCTGCCGCTAGAAGAGCAGCCTCCCGTCGGGGAGAGCAGAATCTTCAGCCGCTCCTACTCTTGCTGAGAATCCTTGCAGGCAGGGGCGGGTCTTTATTTAGCTGGGCCACCATGCGGCCAATCATATGCGAGGACACACTAGGATCATACCATTATGTGAAATAAGTGTGGGGGGCACAGCAGGTTTAGTGGTACGGGCCAGCTGCACAGAGCCGGATTTAAATGCAAGCGCGTCGAAAAAGTCAAGAGATTTGCGAAAACCGAAAAAATAAGCAGCGTCTGGCTGCTTCTCAGTGATATGGGAGAAAGCAAAGCTGAGTGCAGGATTTATAAAATGAAAATAACCTTCAGATCTTGTTCTTGAGTAAAAGTACCAGAGTGTAGGAATACTCGGTTACAATCAAAAGTCCTGCATTCAAAATGTTACTCAAGTAAAAGTACAAAAGTATTAGCATCAAAATATACTTAAAGGAGACCGGTCATGCTATATTTGAATAATATATTGTAGGGCCATACATATATAAAAGTTATATGTATACGTTTTCTTTTTCAAAATATCAAACAGATCATGCATTTTAGCCATGCCTCATTTTGCTCTCCTCCACCCTGTCTTTGCATGCGCTGCAGCCGACCACGCCCCCCTGTAAAGGAGCGGGCCTTACGAGCTCATGTTACCATACCACGGCAACCTCTCATTCACCTGATTGGTGGAGAGTTGGCCATATAGGCGGAGCTCCTCGTCACTGACGTCAGACTATTTTCAAATCTGTATCAGATCCGTTGGGGGAGACATATTAAGCGTGGGGTCTGAGCTGAAACTTCATTCATGATTTTTTAATGCACTAATAGAACATAAGCATACATAGATTAGCAGTGAAAACAAAAACATAGGCACGGCGGCCTCAGAATGTGTGTAAAACTGACATCCACATAGGGATGGGTATCGTTAAGGCTTTAACGGTACTACTACTTTTATCGATCCGGTCTTTTAACGGTTCTTTTGGAGAAAAAAATAAGGTTAACTAAACAAATTGTGAACAAAACTATCATTGCTTTTTATTTAAATTAAATACATAATATTTCACATCAAAAGAAACAATGTTTTAACAAATCGTATTAAATAATGTGATGACAGAACTGTAAACAGAATAGCTGAAACTTTAACAAACTAAATAACTCAGTTTCCTCTAATCATTAACCCATGTTTGTATAATGGAGTTAGCTCCGTGTGTTGCTGCTAGCATACATAACACCTGACGTGGAGACGTTCCTCTGGATGGAGCTACAGAGCTGCTAGAGAGACAGTGGAACCCGGTGCATTCCTCCGTCTGGATGTGGAGCACTTTTGATACATGTTTAGACAAATTGCTCGTGTTACCGCCCTCACATGCTAAACTCTTATTCCACTTTTGGTAACGAGCATCGACACGGCTATAGTTTAACCACCTCGGAGCGCGTTCTCTCCGCCATCTCCTCCGTGTGTGTGTGTTGCTGCATGTAGCAGCTGCGTGTGTGTAAACTGCCCCGCCCCCTCGCACACAGACGGGGGAGAGATCTTGCTGTCTTTTCACATGTTAGAAACGGAGTTGGCGACACTTAAACTGCAATGTAATGTTTGTGTAGCAATAATACATACAACATATATCGGGGCACAGGTTGTTTATCCTTGAGAGTCGCACAGTGGGCACACACGGAGTGTTTTCATATTCAGCAAATGTGTACACGCTAATCTGCAGACCTCAAGAAGAAATAATACTTTCATTCACTCACGGCAAAAGTTACTTTACTTACTATAAAAACTCACGGTAAAACAATGCACTCCCTTTCCCATTGTCATGAAGGTGGAATCTAACTATATCCAGAATAAGTTTTATTGGATCCAGGCTAGAAACATGTTTATTTCTGCTGTAAAGTTGGGCATTTTAACATGGGGGTCTATGGGAATTGCATCCACCCCCTGTCGGCCACTAGATGAACTGCAGTGTGTGGCACTTCCTTCTGGGCTTCCCGGCTCTGCGCTATGAAGCGCTGATTGGCTGTGGGCCAGACGTGCATGCGGGTGGGCCCAGGCGCCACTGGTACACAGTAGAAATAAACATTCTGGTCACCTCAACATCAGGGATCTTATCCATTAAACTCCTTCTGAATCAAACCGTCACGGTAGCCTTACTGATCCCTCTTCAAATAGAAAACACACGTTACTTTACCAGCAGAGAGAACATTGATTATTAAAGAGCAGTTTGGTTATTAAGTATTATTCTGTTGATAAGCACATAAGGACTTGTTAAAGACTCGTTTTGTCAAAGTTTAGGACTTGGACGCAATGACTTGGTCCCACCTCTGGGTAATAGTACTTTTATTTAAGTAGAGTATATGAGTACTTCCAGGAAGGTTGTTGCACGTGTGCCTCAAATAAGGGATTACATGTTTAAGTATACAAAATCAGTACAAGTCTTTTTTTTAAATTGCAGAGGTGTATTTAGAACGCAATTTCCTAAAATAAGCTCAAAGACTGGAATGAGAAAAAACTGGTAGTCTGGAGTTCAATAATATAATCTTTTTTTGGTGAAGGAGTTATAAATTGACACACTATCAGATTTGTAAAAACTATTTTAAAGTGGCAATAGACAACTTTTTAGCTAATGAGAAAAACCCAACTGCCATCCCTTCCTGTTTTGATGTAGTGGTTCACATACTTCGTTTTTTGGAAGGTTGTTGAAAGCTAGGCCGATAGGGAATGTTACAAATATATATATATTAGGGCTGTCAGTCGATTAAAATAGTTAATGTTCCTTAGGGGAATATTTTTAAAGTTTGTAATACTCTTATCAACATACGAGTGGACAAATATGCTTTATGCAAAGGTTTGTTTGTTTATTATCATTTGAACAACACATCGTTATTGCAGTGGAGATATAAGATGGACACTTCTGGTACACAATGTGTCTCGTTACCACGCTAAGATTGGCCTTTCAACAAGCCCTGAACAGCGGGCGCATGTCTGTCTGTGTGGTCTCTCTCGCTCTCGCTCTCTCTCTCTCGACCATGTCTACTTCTTTGCACTGAGCCAGTTGCTCAAACAGACAAGCCTGTTTACATTGTCGGGCAGCTCGCTTCTTCTGAACAACATGCCCAGACAATGAAAATAATCTCTCGCAGGGTACGGATGTGGCAGGTGTTGCCGGCCATCTTGCTGTGTGCCCCTTCATGTTTGGACCACCACTGTTGAGGACAGTCCTCCAGGGCAATAGACTCTGCCTTGTCGCGCTCCACACAGTCTCAATACAGTCCTCCTCTTCATCAGACGAAGACTCTAATAATAATAATTCTTACATTCCTTACATTTATTAAAGCGCTTTACAGATACACATTACACATATTTTTTTATACGTTCACTGTGGACAATACCCACAGGAGCAAATCCGGGTGAAGTGTCTTGCCCAAGGACACAACGGCGTGGCGGCAGGAGCGGGTTTCGAACCGGAGTTCCACAGCACCCCCCTTGATCTGATGCACAGACCACTGCGCCACCCGTCCCACTCTGGGGCAACCATGAGAGCTAATCTCTTTTTAGGTGGCTCAGACGTCGCTGGTCGTTCCGGCTGTGCAGGCCTCTCCCCCCTGAGTGAGGCAGTGATCGAACGCCACACCTCAGCCCCGTCAGGTCTGGACAGACACTTCAGGTCCAACCTAGGATCCAGCGCTGTCGCAACTCTCAGCCATGCAATGTGTGTTTTGTCCTTGCGTTTCTCCATGTCTGTTCTGAAGGTCTGCTTGAATGTGTAGGCTGGGTCATCCTCAGAGGACTCCATCCCTCTCGACAGATGACACAAAGCAGGCAGCACCACTGAGCATGAAACAAACTTCTCTCCTCCAAGAAGATCAGATATCCTGCAATAATAGAGAAAAGCACTTCAGTTAGGAGCTTGCTACATTCACACACACATGCTCTTGATCTCTTTCTCTCTCTCTCACACACACACACTTCTAATTAATAAATTACCTGCAGGGCTCCAGCACTGTCTCCAACTGCTGCAGTTTAGCCAGCTCAGCTGTTGTTGGCATGGTAACGTTGGTTGTTTGTAGGGCCGGCACATCTCTCAAAGGTTGTTGATTCCTCAGAATGCGTCTGCACGTTGCCAATGCGCCGTCAAACGGACTGTCCTGGAGAGACACTGTGGTGGATCGTTGTAGACTATGTGCAGCGCAAGGCATATGCTGGAACGGGAGCTGCAATCATGTTGCGTGCGCTATCCGTGGTGAGTGTGCTGACCTTTGGTGCAATGTCCCGCTGTCTGCTGCCTGCATAAAGTGCTCGGCGCAGTTGTGGCGAAATGCCGCTCCTCTGTCTTCATAACAGTCCGGGCATGAGACTGACGTTCCCGCTGTGACCCCGAGGTAACTGTCCTTACTCAGTGAAGTCCAATAGTCTCCGGTGAGCGCACGGTGGAAGTCTCAAATCCTCCTCTGCTTTCGCTTTTTGGACTTCATACAAGTTGACTATTTTCGTCACAGTGGTGGCTCTGGAAGGCCATTCATACGAGCCACCCATTTAGCAATCGCCGTAGAGAGCTTGCTGCGCGTTGACGTAGGACGTAGCAGGAGCAGGGCTGTCGGCATCAAATGTGTGCTTGGCTTGCAGATGATATTTTAAACTAGATGTACTCCTATGGTAACTCAATTCACATCGACAGTAATTACATTAATTACTTTGGTCTGGTCGACAGAACCATCTGGTAGGATTTTGAAGCTGAACTTGCCGTTTAAAATACCTTTTCTTGAATCCATAATGTTAATCTCTCTGCTCGTAGAATCTCCCGCCGTCTAACTACAACATCAATGCTTAGCGCTCTGAAACTACGGGGCGGCCGAGGGGAAAAAAAATACAGTATAACAAATGTAAGAAAAGAAAATACACAGACGGCCGAGGACAAACAAATGTAAACATTTAAAAAAAATACACATGCGTTAATCGCGTTAAAATAATTAGTGGCGTTAATTTTTTTTTTCGTTATTAACGCGTTAAATTGACAGTCCTAATATATATATATATATATCTATTGATACTTTAAGATGGTCAGATTTCAGATGCAAAACAGTGCTGTTGCCTGAAATTTCCAATTTCACCATATATAGGATGACGAGAGACAATTGTAAAATGAACATTACCCTTTATTTGCCTGATGCTTTTATCCAAAGCGACATACCATAAAGATTCAAACTCTGAACAAGTTCCAATGCTTACGTTAACTATAAGGTTATACTTTATAGAACAGCTGTATGTTTTTTACAGTACACTGTAAGAAAACATTTCAAATGATATTCAACAATGAAGACATTGGTTCTCAAAGGAGTTTTGGTACCGACACTGAAACAACCGTTTGTGCTTTGATGTTGAAACCCAAAGAGCCTCCCCTCATCTCCAAAGCCTGCTAATCTATTGTCCTTCGTGTGCCATAGGTGAAACTATACGTGTGACTGCAGCTGTGTGTACCGACACCTTGCAATAATTACCATTTGTCTCTGATAGGATAATTGAGTTGCAGTGATGTCTATGCGGAATGGAATCTCCACCCCTGCATGGTGATTTACAACCCTTACCCGGAGGTAAGCTGCGCATGGGGACCCTCGACAAAATCACGCTTTGTTCAGCCAGATAATATCCACATGTCTTCCCTACTTGTAAATGTTCTAATCATAAATCTAATTGCCAGAAGCTAAAATGCTAACGTTATGCTATAAACGAACTACAGCAGGGTTGCACGACTTCAACGTCACGCCGAGATAAGATCGATATTCAAAATTGTACAAGTTGAAGCGTTTGTTTTAACAGTTTGCAAAAGCGCATCTACTTGCTTTCAAGCAGAACAGGGCAAACAAACTTAGCGGGAGTGTTTACGTGTTCGGCGTAATGACGCACAACGTCCTCGACAACTTCTGTAGTCCTATTCAGCCGCTTGGTAACGACCATCGTTTTTCAGACACGTCAACTCTTCAGAAATCACCAGTGTATCAAACACAAGTACTGGCACAAGCTAAAAATAGGACTCAAGAGCACAACCAGGCAAAAAGGTTTAATCAAGCATTTAATGAAAAAAGGCAAAACAATACAGGCTAAGATCCAAAATGAACAGACTGGAAGCAACGAAAAACAACCTACTAAGTTCGTGAAAAAACGCTTAACAGCTGTAGCTTACTTTCGGAGAGTCTCTTTGAGCACTTCATGCAAGACGAACTGGCACTGACCAAGGCAACAGCACAGACGAGATACACAGGGAGGTTAGGGACAGCTGAGGCTCGTTGAGGCCAGGTGATTAACGGGGAGGGAAACACATCAGGTGAGGGAGTGAGGCGATTAGCCAGGGCCAGGATGTGACAGTAGGGTCACAGCTGATTTAATGTCGTCGAACAAAACGTGATCCGTCTCTTCAATTTGTGTCATCCAAAATCCTATGGCGAAATCCCATTGGCTCTGAGACGAGGGAACCAGTGGTGGTAAAATGCTAACTCACTTCCGGGCTTTAGGACTCGTCACTGCACCACCATACTTGCCAACCTGGAGATCTGAGTACTTCTACTCTGACCTAAGTATAAGATCTGAGTACTTCTACTGTGACCTAAGTATAATATACTTGCCAACCCTCCCGATTTTCGCGGGAGACTCCCGATTTCATTGCCCTCTCCCGATTTCTGACCGAATCAGATTTACTCAGGACTGTTTCCACTCCCACTTTAATACAGCTACACCAATGCTCCCGGTTTCTGAGGTCTCAAGCATACTTGTCAACCTTGAGACCTCAGAGATCGGGAGCATTTCAAAACTAGCACCAGGTGCTTGATGGAGCATGTGTGGGCTGGACCTGTATTCTTGTTCTGTTTTTGTGACTGTCTTCCTCACCCTCTCTGACTTTCAGTTGCGCGCGCTACTAAAGAGACGCGCTACCATGGAAACCAAACAATGGTGTAGCTGTATTACAGTCCGAGTGGAAACAGTCCTGAGTAAATCTGATTTTGTCAGAAATCGAGAGAAATGCGGGAGAAATATGACCCGGGAGGAAACCGGGAGGGTTGGCCAGTATGTGCACCACTCTATAGCCTGCTGATGCACAGCGATCAGTAATTGGGGTTTGATGCTGATGTAATGCATTACACTGTGCATCTTCACAATAATCAAAGTGGGTAATAACTAGGGTTGGGTATCGTTTGAATTTCCACGATTCCGATTCCGATTCTACTTTTCGATTCCGATTCTTAACGGTTCTCGATTCCGATTCTTTGAGGGGCAGGGTAAAAAAATGATACATGCTTCTTCCACCAAAAAAATTACATTTATTCGAGAAACTTTTACACAGGTTAGTTTAAAGTAATATTCACATTAATCAGTCTGTTTATATTCACTGCTATGTAACTGTAACCTGAGAACCCCTGAAGCTACAACAGTCCAACTTTTAAAAACAGTTCTTGTTGAGAAAAACAAGCATATCTGCCTCTCAGGCGTACCGGGAAGAAATGTTTGAACATTTTGAAGTAAAATGCTTCAATCTGGTGCACACGCAGAATTACTAGAGACTAGATCTAGGGGGTACAACTCTAAACACCCATATGAAAAAGATCGGTTTACATTTTAATAATTAAATAACAAATAGCCTACATGTAACGCATTTTATTTTTGTTGTTCATTCATATCTTATTTTACTATTTTATTTATGCATATTTTTTTATCTCTCCAGTTTAAAACGATATGTCTGGTTTACTGTCCTATAGTATACATTGGAATGATTTCAAACCTGTTTTATCCCAATCATTATAAAAGAATGCCTTGGAAATATGTGTTTACATAAATTGTGATCAAAACGTTTGAGACCCACTGAGATAACTTAGACTAAAGTGAACTATCTAAACCCTCAGAGTCCTTTACCTCACTGAGCTGTAGTTATCAGCCTCTCAGTCTGACTGGAGAGGACTCTCCCTCCACATCATTGAAGAAACATCTTCCGTAAGAGCAGCTAGCACCAGATGCTAATAACAACAGCGCCGGTTCCAGTGCACCCTCGTGAGCTGCGGTTGCCAGATAAGCCAACATCCCCCAATTTCATCACTTGCAGCGCCCATCGTACAGGGCAAATGAAAAGTGTAACCGGGATGAAAAGGATGTTACATTTACTTAATTATGAATGTTGTTACATCAAGGCCGAAAATTAGGATGAGCACCAACGGTCAAAACATTTATTTTTTCTCCCAGAGCTGTCAGCGCAGCGCCTCCACAGACCTGGCGCCCTAGGCGAACATTTATAATGCCAGTGCGACAGGCCGGCCCTGGTCTCAGGTTACGCTGTAGGAAATGTAGATACAACGCTACATTTCCCGCCCCGCCGCAGTCATGCAGTACGCTACGGAGAGCGGCGAGAAACATTTCCTCAGGAATCGAAAAGCGGAACCGAAATTCACATTTCTAAATGATACCGTTGGAATCGAAATGTTGGAACTCGGTACCCAACCCTAGTAATAACATAAAGCATTTTGAATCTTGAATGTCAGGGTTCACTTGCTTTTGGGGCAAATAGATGCACTCTTAACACAAGGGACATGCGTATATTGTCTTTCAAAAATGTATGGAACACCACTGTCATGCGTTTCTTTTGGCTAGAATGGTATTTTTGTAAAGCCCCTTGAATTGCCTGGTGCTGAAAGGGGCTATATAAATAAACTTGCCGTGCCTAGAATGGTATTTTAATGACATGAATTCAACTGTATTTAGAACATTGGGTGGTGTCGATCTTTGGCCTGTTGAGGCAAAAAGAAATCACCCGCCGAAACCAATTATTTTTTAATTGGATGGAAAAAATAACTTCAATCAGACTTTATAAAATGGATCACTAGAAAACATCTCAAATGATTGTCTGTGCACATTTGACAATCATTAATCAATGCAAATGATTTGCATCTTCAGTTGATTTTTGCTTAAGGAACGAAACAGATGCGCTTTTGTTCGTATGAAATAATTAACAAATCAGTGTCTCCTTCAATCAAAGCCAGCTTTCTGCACTCAACCCACCGTGCGGGTCACCCATCGCCTTTTCCAGTGTAAGATGATGGAAAGCGTGGGTGACTCAAATACATGTACATTATAAACTAATTATTATATAATAATACTAGTGATTAAGCAAAATGCATGACACAAATCATGCATTTAAAGAGCAGAAAACATCTCATGGTGCGAAACAACACCTTATACTTCCGTTTTAAATTGTCCCATTTCTTGGACACCTGGGAAGGGCTGACCGGTCCCTGCAGTCCCATGTTCTTAAGTATTTCCCTGAGCAGAGACATGTATGTACATCCATACAAATGATTAGGTGAAAACACTTTTAACTTACAACTTACTCCCATGCTCTGTTTGCACGATGCTTTCTCCCTGGTCATGTGCAGCTGCATCAGGTTAAGCGTCTCATCATCAGTCCCTATAAAAGAAAAAGTGCATGTGTTAACATTTATTTTCTAATGACCCACAATAATGGCTTCAAGATCTTAGTTAGTATAACCTTAAGAAATGAGTTGCACATAATAATTCCCACGGAGCTGTGAGCGCTTTCCCACTCATCTTCCAGTTGTGGGTTTTCCTCTGTTGAAATGGACCAGCTGTGAAGGTGGGGGCGGGGCTTCTATACGCGAGTAGTCTGCTCGCATGTCAGCTATTGGGACGTCCTTCAACATGGCGTGTCTTGATCGATTTCCGGGTCAAGTCCCGGAGGAGGGGAAGAGAGGAGTCGAGGAGGGGTATTGGGATGAGGCTCCGGTCTCTTGGCAACACGACCTTCCAATCAGCATTCGGCCGGCCTGTGGCAGCCCTCCCTACTCTGTCGCCATCATCGGTCATTTGTTTTCGCTAACGTTTCTACAGTTATAGTGGAAAACCTTCATAATGCTGCTTCCTAGCTATGCGGAGGCGTTGAGCACACACACACACACACACACACACACACACACACACACACACACACACACACACACACACACACACACACACACACACACACACACACACACACACACACACACACACACACACAGCCAAGGCCAGAGCCTAATAATAACTCATTGTCTCTGCAGTGTGCTTTTGCAACATTTCCAATACAAGCTAAAAACGTTCTTGCTGTGACTTCCTCCTTCGTTTCCTTTCCAACCCATCAAACCGTGGGAGTGGTGATTTTGTCTATTTATTGCAAAGTCACAGCCTCGTGAAATGAGCACAATAATCTTATAATGTAATAAGAATCAGTCTTTCTAACGTCGTATAAAATAGACTCCACAGGCTCCTGAGAATTGAGATAAAAGCCAGTTAGCGGCCGGCCTCAGATTCAATCTGTCACTCTCAGCTGGCTTCTGCCTCCTCCTCTCAGGGAAGGGACGGCATCCTGCTTACCAGAGGGTTAGGTTATCATCATCAACAATGGTTTTGTATTCCGATGCACCACCACTACACCCTGGCTCTCATGGAAGTTACTGACCTTAATGCTGAACCTTGTTTTTCCCCAACAATCCCTAACATTAATTATGATGTGATCAATAACTTTGGATGGTAGAGCAACATGTATGTAGGTCATTTGGAGAGCATGGGCCAACTTTATCATTTGTTGTTTGAATTGTAAGGACTTAACCTTTGTCACATAGTAGGTAGGCTGCTTTTATTTAAGACTTCTTCTTTAAAAAAGGAACTTCACTTTCTGTGTTACTATTATTAACATTCCTTTCCTTTTTTCCTCGGGTGGAAAATCCATCAGAGCAGTGGCAAAAGACAGAAACATTGACAGGTCCACCCTGCGGAGATTGGTAAAAAGGAAGGAAGAAAAAGGAAGTGAAAACAGTCGGGTAAAGTGGAACAGCCAAGAGGGTCTTCACGCAGGAGAGAGAAGGAGTTGCAAACAAAAAACTGGCTGTCCAGTTCAATGGTCTTACTCCCAAGAAATGCTGTGGGCTAGCATTTTAAACAGCAGTCCTGTACCAAACAACTCAGGTTTAAACTGAAAAAGTAAATTGTTCAATGTACCTCCAGATGGCTCAATTTACCCCGATCAACTTAGCCCTTAGCCTGACCATTTGTTATAGATGCATTATTTGCATTTTGATTGACAGAAGTCACCCTGAAGTAGAGGCTGTTGTTGTCATTGTACTTCCATCTCATTTGTCCTTGCCAAGAGGACAACACAAGTACAAGTTGGCTCAGATTTCCCCCCTACGGTAAGAACAATACATATGTGCCTGGAATGAGCTCTATAGGTAGTTAGTAACTCAAAGTAAAGAGCTTTAACGGTTGCCAATATATTTTCTACTGTACGGCTGCAGCAGTTAAATACACCCGCAGGACTCATTGGTTTCATGCAAGGCTGGAGACGCAGCGCACCGTTTGGTATGCCACTGCTGGCTCACTGAGTGTGTGATGCATAATATTTTCATAGACTGGCTGGTGTGATTATCGGTTCCCAGCCTAATCTAATCTAACAATGTATGCTCCTCATCCAGCTGACACATGGGCACCATATTGCCTGTTTATGGATAGAAGTTACTGGAAAACCTCACAGTATATGCGGAACTACTGCATGCTGTAACTGTGTATTTATCATTCAAGGGAATAGTAACTCAGGTGTACAGTAGCTTCCCTGCTCCGTGCCGGCCTGAGGCGTTCTCCTCGTTAGGAAGGAAGCTCCTCGTGGGACTATGTCTGGTGTTCAGGCTGCATTTCCCCCTTACGCAAAGAAAATATATTTCCCCATATATTAACTGTCAATATATTGCATTATTTTGCTTTCTGATTTACTGGTTCATTGAAAATATTTAATAAAGGAAATCTTGCTGTTAGCTACACCAACTGATACTGATTAATAATCAACATGAAAAACATATGTATTCATATCTACAAAATATATATTGATATATAGAATAACATATTGTGTTCATATATTACAATATATTGATATATAGAATAATATATAGTGTTAATATATTGCATTAATATATTACAATATATTGATATATACAATAATATATTGTGAGCAACGGGACAGTGCCTTAAAAACTGCCATAAAAACAAAGATGTCCCATGACAGACATATTTGCAGGGCTAAGAAACGAGGCAACAAGGGAACTGAGAAAAGCAAAAGCGGACTTCTTTATCACAATTATTGAAAATGCTCAGGGCAACTCAAAAGCTATATGGAGCCAAATAAAACAATTAACTGGTCAAAACACTACGACAGCCAAGCCAATTGAATTGAAGGCACAACTCTGCAATGCCCAGCTGATGTGGCAACTACACTCAATTATTATTTTGTTGAGTCAGTGGCTACCATAGCCAGTAGCTTCATAGCTCAGGAAGTTAATGCACTCCCGATTGTCAACACTAGCGAACCAGCAGCTGTTCTAAAGTCAGTGTCTGAGACAGAGGTTGCGGAAGTAATTGCCAATCTGAAATCCTTAAGGGCTAAGGATATCTACGGTATGGACACATTCACGCTGAAAGACATTAACTCCTCAATTGTTAAGCCACTAACGCATATCATTAATATCGCAATCAATCAATGGAAGCCTGCTGTTGTGGTCCCGTTATTCAAAGGTGGGGACCCTCTCATGACATCCAACTATAGGCCCATCAGTATCTTACCCATAGTATCCGAGGTATTTGAGGAATTGATTGCCAAACAAATCAATCATCTCAACAACAGCTCCTTTCCACTGCATCCACTGCAATTTGGATTCAGGGCTAACCACTCAACAGAAACAGCGACATGCTTCTTCGTGGAGAACATTAAGGCATCAATGGACAGGGGTGGGGTTGTGGGGGCCGTGTTCCTTGACTTACGGAAAGCTTTAGACACTGTTGATCACAACATCTTATTGCAAAAAATACTCAACTTACATGTTTCTATAGAATTCACCAACCTCTTTCATTCGTATCTTTCATCCCGCTCCCAATGTGTTCAAATTGAGAACCATAAGTCTAGTGCACTATGTTTGTCAACTGGAGTACCGCAGGGCTCTGTATTGGGCCCAATCCTGTTTAGCATGTACATAAATGATCTGCCTTCTGTGAGTGGAGAATATGATGTATTGATGTATGCTGATGACACAGTTGTTTTTACTCATGGCAGAACCGCAGAAGAGGCTGCTACCAAGGTCCCTGATGTGTTGGAGAATATTACATCCTGGCTTAACAATAATTGTTTGCAACCAAATGTCTCAAAGACAGTGTGTATGTTCTTCTCCAGGGGCCACAGCATTATAACAAGATGTTTTCTTTTCTGGAAGGAGACTTCAGGTTGTCTCGGAGTACAAGTACTGAGGAGTACATATTGACACAAACCTCAATTTAAAACCCATATCAAAAAGGGCTGCAATAAAGTAAAGTTCAATCTGTGAAATTACAGATACATTAGAAACTTCCTATCATCTGCAGCAGCTAAGCTATACCTTCACTCCATGGTCCTCTCCCACATCAGCTACTGTCTGATCAGCTGGTCTGATGCTCACTCTGCAGCTCTAAGGCCACTGGAATCACTGTATAAACAAGCACTCAGAACACGAGACACAAAGCCATTCCGGTATCATCATTGTTACAAGGTATAATCTGTTCAGCTGGGAACATCTCATAGTTTATAAAATCACTCGTGGGTTGGCTCCTCCTCCTCTGGCTGCATCAGCCTAAAGCCCACCTCAACCAGGGCTACTCGAGGTGCGGCTAGGGGAGACGCACCATCCCATTTAGCAAGAGCGCATTCAGCCAGGCTGTCTTTCATTCCACGCATCCCAGCAATGGAAGTCAATACCTCAACCAATGAGAGTCCTCATCAGGCTTGGAATTTCGTCATTTTAGGGGCAAGGCCATTTGGCCTTCCCGTTCACATTTTTTTTAAGGGCACAAAGGCCACATGACAGGGCACAAAGGCCACATGACAGGGCACAAAGGCCACATGACAGGGCACAAAGGCTGTTTGGTTAAATTACGCTGGCCAATCAACATGACTGAAAAGTGTAGCACTAACGTCAACACCAGTCGTTTTACAAACCGCTGAATAGCAATAGTGTTTCTTAAACGTATACGTTAAGTTCAGCCATAAACCACATAAGTCAGTCAGGGGTAGACAGTAAGGGTAACATTGTATTGTCACTGGCCCCACCATTGTAACCACTGGCCCGGAGCATCCGTCCACCAAAACAAAATCGACTAATAATGAAGTAAATGAACACATTTGTTGCAATAATGTATGCACTAACTACATTACTACTTGTACTACAACATTTTAATCATCAGTTCTTCCTCATTTTCCTCAATTGTTCATATTTGGTTTATTAAAATAATGATATTGTGGTCATTGTTAAAAAATGTCTGCTATTATTATGAGTATTATTATTTGTATAATGCACTTTCTGCCTTCCTGTCATTAGGAGTTAGACATGTAATGGCTATATGTAATTGATTTGATTAGAACCTTCATTATCCTAAACTGCTGGGACATTTCGCCAATACCTTTATATTGTCTACTCTTCACTTACTTGTCAGCAGAGGTCGGCATTGATGTACAGAGCCGACAGAAGACCTCGTTTATACTGGCATCATATTGAGAGGTGCAGTGACGCGTCCTGAAACCAGGAAGTAGCTGCTGGTTCCCTCCACAGGGTTTTGGAAAATAGCTGGAAATAAGGTCTGTGGAAAACAAACCTGTTTGATAAATGCACGTTTTGTTCAGCCGGATAATCTCCACATGTCTACCCTACTTTTATAATGTTCGAATCATAAATCGAATCGATAGATTATAAAAGGGTTTTAGGACGCGGCCCTGCAGCCAACTCCCTGTCACTCTTTAACTCCTCCGGTGACTTTCTTTTATTAGAAGATTGTTTTTTGCCCGGCGCTTGACCGGTTACCGCTCGTATTAAAAACATTTTGGCGAATGGTTAGGTGGCGCGATAGTCTGTAGTGAAGAAGGAGCGTCCTCCTGCTCACGGGAGCCTGCTCGCGCTGTGCTCCAGCAAACAGCTGTTTGCTTTCCCCCCCAACAACGACAACCGACTCACGAAACAATTTAACTAAATTGCTAGTCAAAATACCAATACCACAGGACAATTTTTTTTACTTTTGACAGGGGCACAAAGGCCACTTTGGCCGTGAATTGCATTTTTTTTAACAGGGCATCACGGCCAAAGTGCGGGGCAACGACGGCCATGGCCGTCGTGAAATTCCCACCCTGCTCACGTTGTAATATTCCTTTTAGTCTGGAGACAGTATTGGAGATACATGTGCACATTACGCCAACAGTGCTGAGGTCTGGAGCCCCATACGTGGACGATCATCACAAAGTCTATCAGGAGCTACAGAAGAAGTAGATGTCAGCCTACATGTTTCTGTGTGTTATCAATATACATATTTTGACTGCAGGTCAATATGTCATAAGTTATTCAGGATGTTGTTTTCACAGAACCTGAATCATAATTCTTCTGACCACGACTTGGATAATGGCTCTGAAGATGCACATGATGGCAGCCACATCATTGGTTATAGTTTGTCCTAAAGTCCAGGCAGTTCCTCTAGAATGGAATGAGTCCTAAAAAAAAATACATTCATTTGTAAAATGTCTGCGGAGATGTATGGATCACAATGTTTGTGTTTAATGCATCTCTATTTTTGTATTTATTGTTTTTATCTCTTGTGTAATTTCCCCAAAAAATCTGATTCACTTTTTTCTCCCATTACAGAGCCTGCAGGCAGACGGATGATTTACACCCAGCGATCCGACATCGCCACTCGTGTTTGAGGGTGAAAGTTCCACAGAGTGTGATCTACACAATTTGAGCCCAGCGTCATCAAATAACTTCCTGATCACTCTGATGATGGTATCGGTGTGTTTGAACCGAGGCAGTTTTACAGACTCTGACTCTGAATCAGTGGAGAACACATTTCCCTTGAATATGAAGACGGTATTGATGAATCAGTAAATGAGGAATCGCATTTGGGAGAAGCCGGTAATGTTAAGTTTCCTCAGGTAAAGGAAGAGCACTGGTTCACGACTCAAAGCTCAGCGCTGATCCATAATCGGAGTTAGAACGTGGAATGGACTTCACCCCGACCTCTCAAATATCACTTGTCATCAACAATTCAAAACTAAAGTAAAAAAGATTATATTAGCAGATTACTCCAGCTAACAAATATTAGATATTCCCAGTATTATTTATATATGCATTTACTTTTTTCTTGCCCTAACGTTTTCATTATTTTTCTGTATTTCTTTGTACTCCTTCATTTCTATACGTTTTTGATTCAATAAGTGCCATTATTATATTGATGCTAATGATGACGCACGGGAGGGCTACTCCCCATCAGCTGTGCTTCAGCCCTCCCGCTTCTACACATGTTGTTCATTTGTGTGTATGAACTATACGTTTTTGTATGATTTTAGTAGAATAAATAAATATAAAAAAAACATACTTGGCAGCACAAAAGCTTGCGTCAGCGTCAAAAGCAGATTCAGCGTTCAAGACTGGTTAACAATTGGAAGAAGGCACTGGAGACATTTAGCTTGCATAAAGACAGCCAGTGTCACACATTAGCTGTGATGACTAGGATTCAGGAGCCAGAGCCTGTTCATGTGCAACTTTCACGTGAGCTTGAAAGACGGCAGCAACAAGCGAGAAGACATCTGATGAAGATTGTTGAGGGTGTGACTGAGGTACTTGGCGCGGCAAGGTCTGGCTTTTCGAGGCGATCAGAAGGAGAGTGGGGATTTAAGCCAGCTTCGAAAGTACAAGGCAACGGGCGATGCAGAGCTGACCTCCTGGCTAAAAGGTCCCCTCGTTTTCACCAGTCCGGAATGGCAGAACGAATTGTTGAAGCTGATGGCCGATACAATCATCAAAGAAAGTGTCGGAAATAACATCAATGCCAGTTCGCAATCATCATTGATGGCACCCAGGATATATCAGGAGTTGAGCAGGAGTCAATATGTGTGCGCTCTGTCGATGCAGATCTAACCAAAGGAAGAATTCCTCTCCCAAGTGTCCTCAACAACAGGGCACAATATAGGAAGTTGGGGCTCTTTTTGATTTTGATTGAGCGGCAAGCAGCTAGTGCGAGTCGTGGCTGTAAAACAAAAGGGCAATAAAGTGTTCCTGTTTCTACTGAAATTGCGTGGCACAGACCTTTCTATGGATTGAAATGCTGTGATGGTTATAGTTGTACTTTATTCATCCCTAATCTCTGCCATTACAAACAACGAAACAAGAACAGCTAAACTAGATAAAATGGGGCGATGTAATACAATGCACAATTAGACATTATGGTAAAACATTGTAACCTGTTTAGCCCTGAGCCCGTTGTTCAGGTCTCAGGCTCCAACATGACATTCCCCATATCTTCTAAAAGGGGTAAATTAAATTAAATTCAGATTGAACACAGTAAAAAAATGTAATGATAGTGTCCGTCCAAAAAAAACATGACTTATAGTGAAACCACCCTTGAATGATGGGAGGGTAGACGACAAGCTTTAGGAATCCAAACTATTACACATAGTAAGTACCCTGTATCAGGATTCATGCAAAACAAGGATTTCCCAGGCACACCTTTATATGATCATTATAGTTATACAAAATAAGAGAATGTATGAAATAATTCCAACTCATCCTACAGTTTGAAAGGGGAGTGATTTGTAAAATATGCATAAAGAAAAAGTAAATCTGTTCTGTTTCATATGGTGTTGAGAGAGGTTTCCATAGATCTCCTCATGCTGCTCTCAAAGTGCTCCAGGTTGATGCTTTCAACGTCAACATTTAAAAACAAATCTTCCCGGCGCAGCTTGCCCCCGGACCCCCTAGAGGAGGTGAGGTCCACCACCTGCCCACACCCCCTGTTAAATTGTCCCACCCACATTGAGGATGCTTCCTACGCCCATGCCCGAGACACAGTTTCGTGAATGTTGTTGTGTTTTGCCCCCACGGGCGGGGGCATGGGGTTTAACAGGTTTCAAAGTATCCCATGTGTTAGTGAATGTTTATGTATTTTAGAATGGCAGGAAATCACATCTTTGGTCCCCCCCCCCCCATGTTGACTCCATGAATACAGTGGCAGATATGTAAGTGAGCTTTCTTAACGCTAATGTTATAATAGTCAGACTGCTCTGAAGATGGAGGTGATATTCTATTCATGTTCACGTTCACACAGTCACTGATTTCTGCCGGCCGTCTTTCCTGCAACGGCAGCTTTTCTGTGTTTCCTTTCTCCTGTAATATGACTTGATCGCTTTAAACTCCGCACACTGAGCTCTGATTGGTCAGCAGGTGGTGCTTTCACTGAGTTGAGCTCTTAGCCTGCAACCTAACCTGCTCCGGGGCAGGCTAGCCATTCAGCATAAGTTACCATGGAGATCTAGTCCGCTAAAGAGAGGACCGGAGACCCAGAGTTTTACTGATAAGTAAACTTGAGTCAAAGATGGCTGCAACTCCACCTCCTCGGCCCGTGTCACAGACCTTATTTGGAGCTATCTTCCAACACCCTATGGAGAAAATGCGTTGCTTTTTGTGGAAGGAACCGGACGTGGTAAAAATGCTAACTCACTTCCGGGTTTTAGGACGCGTCACTGCGGTTCTCTAGGTTACACAAGCCAAAACAACGTTATGACATAAAGTGACCAAAATCTGATCATTTTCAGAAAGGTTTTTATATAAATGGATCAGGACAAAAAAAGTATTTGTTCCTGACACTTTCAGAATCTCTTTACACATAGGGGACACATGTATAAAATACTTGAAAAAGAGGATTTTGTGAAATAGCTGACGTTAACAAGAAACACTACAAGACTGAGTAAATATGGCTCTACGAACAAAATAAAGTCCTTTGCTTGGAAAACGCTGGCTCTCTTGACATGACGTGAAACGACAACTATATTTAGAAGGGTTAAAGCAGGGGTGTCAAACTCAAGGCCCGGGGGCCAAATCCGGCCCGCGACTTCTTTTATGTGGCCCGCAAGAGCTTGCATTACGTTTATTATACTGTTACATGCCGATTTACAGAAGCACGTTGCCCATAAACTACATGTCCCACAATGCATCTCGTTTTGTGATCTGATAATAATCCAATTCAGAGGCAATAATGTCATATAATACATTAGTTTATATATTTATATAGTCTTAAAAGTTACAACCGGCCCTTTGAGTGCAACCATAATGCTAAGTGGCCCGCAATGAAATTGAGTTTGACACCCCTGGGTTAACGGGTGAAAGCCACCAAGCGTGGGGCGACAGACACTTGCGGGAAACCACACAATGACCTTAAAGACAGTGTCACTTCACAGTCAATCATATTCATGTACCTGTCACGATGCACATGTTATGTCACGTTTGTAGTTTTGTCTGTGTTGGTGTTTTTCTTGTCTTTGGGTTTCCTGTCTTATTGTGTTAAGTGTTCACCCCCGTTTCCTGCCTGTCTGCTTTCTGTCTGTTTCCCTGATTACCCGATTGTGTTCACCTGTTGTCCGGCTGTTTCTCGTTGTCATGATTACCCCTTCTTGTATTTAGTCTTGTCTCTGTCTGTGTTCAGTGTTGGGTCATTGTTTGTTGGTGACTGAGTTCACCGGTGAGTGTTCCGTATCTTGGCATTATCCTTAAAATAAAGGGTTTCTCTAAAGTTATCTGCATTTGGGTCCTGTTTCCTTCACTCATCCGTGACAGAATGACCCAACCAGGAATGGACCCAGCAGACAGTTTGTACGCTGTGAAGTACAAGTTAACATGCTTGAGGAATGACTTTCGATATGCCTCCAGTACGGAAGAGAGGCAGTCAGTTATTTCTGCGGCACGCCAGGAGGTAACCTCAAGGCCCTGGTTGAGGGAGTTGCTCCCCGAGTGGGTGGAGGACTTTTTGGGCAGCGTTGAGGTCAAACCTTTTTCCCGGCCTGCTAGCTCCAGGCATGCTAGTCCCCTACCTCCCAATTCCCAACCTGACGCCTTACGTCTCGGCGTGTTCCGTCTGGAGTCAACCTCTGCTTCTTCCCCAGTTCCTGCTCCTGTCCAGGAGCCATGTGCTGGAACTCGTCAGGCTTATGGAGGCCCACGGAGCATTCAGGCGGCTGCTAAGAAGAGTCGTCGCAAGGCCAGACAAGGAGCACGGGCCCCAGCAGCCATGGTTCCAGTCCCAGTACGGGCCCCAGCAGCCATGGTTCCAGTCCCAGTACGGGCCCCAGCAGCCATGGTTCCAGTCCCGGTCCCAGCAGCCATGGTTCCTGCCCCAGTGCAGGCTCCCGCAGCCATGTTTCCGGCTCCGAGTCCGCCCCACACAGTCATGATCCGGGCTCCAGAGCTGGATCATACAGCCATGTTTCCGGCTCCAGGGCCGGCCCCAGCGGCCATGGTCCCGGCTCCAAGAGCGCCCTATACGGCCGTGTTTCCGGCGTTGAAGCTGGAGCTTATAGACAGGATTCTGGCTTCAACAGCCATGTTTCTGGCTGCTATTCCGGTCCCTGCAGCCATGGTTTCGGCCCCAGTTCTGGTCCCCGCAGCCATGGCCCCGACCCCAGCTGCCTTGGTTCCAGACCCGGATCTGGTCCCGGCTGCCACGGTCCCATCTCGGGTTCCCTCCTCTGGTTCCTCCTCGAGTCCCCTCTCTAGTTTCCCTCTCGAGTTCCCTCTCGAGTTCCCTTCTCTAGTTACTCTTCTAGTCCCTCCTCTAGTCTCTCCTCTAGTCCCCTCTTTAGTCTATGTTCGAGTCCCCTCTCTGTTTCCATCTCAAGTTCCCTCTCCAGTTCCCCCTCGAGTCCCCTCTCGAGTTCCCTCCTTTAGTCCCTCCTTTAGGCCCTCCTCTAGTCCCTCCTCGAGTCCCCTCTCTTGTTCCCCTCTCGAGTTCCCTTCTCTAGTTACTCCTCTAGTCCCTCCTCTAGTCCCCTCTCTGTTTCCATCTCCAGTTCCCTCTCGAGTTCCCTCTTTTAGTCCCTCCTCTAGTCCCCTCTCTAGTTTCCCTCTCGAGTTCCCTTCTCTAGTTTCTCCTCTTTAGTCTCTGTTCGAGTCCCCTCTCTGTTTCCATCTCCAGTTCCCTCTCGAGTCCCCTCTGTAGTCCCTTCTCGAGTTCCCTCTCGAGTCCCCTCTCGAGTTCCCTCCTTTAGGCCCTCTAGTCCCTCCTTGGGTCCCCTCTCTAGTTCCCCTCTCGAGTTCCCTTCCCTAGTTACTCCTCTAGTCCCCTCTGTAGTCCCTTCTCGAGTTCCCTCTCTGTTTCCATCTCGAGTCCCCTCTCCAGTTCCCCCTCGAGTCCCCTCTCGAGTTCCCTCCTTTAGGCCCTCTAGTCCCTCCTTGGGTCCCCTCTCTAGTTCCCCTCTCGAGTTCCCTTCCCTAGTTACTCCTCTAGTCCCCTCTGTAGTCCCTTCTCGAGTTCCCTCTCTGTTTCCATCTCGAGTCCCCTCTCCAGTTCCCCCTCGAGTCCCCTCTCGAGTTCCCTCCTCTGGTCCCTCCTCGAGTCCCCTCTTTAGTTCCCCTCTCAAATCCCCTCTCTAGTCCCCTCTGGAGTCCCCTCTCAAGTCTCCGCTCGAGGTCCCTCTCCATTCCCTATTCAAGCCCCTACGCAAGTGTCGTTGGAGGTCCCGCCGTCTACTCCCCTGCCGGGGGTCCTGCCAACCCTGTGTCCTGTGTCGTTGGAGGTCCCGCCGTCTACTCCCCTGCCGGGGGTCCTGCCAACCCTTTCTCCTGTCCCGTTGGAGGTCCCGCCGTCTACTCCCCTGCCGGGGGTCCTGCCAGCTCTGTGTCCTGTGCCGTTGGAGGTCCCGCCGTCTACTCCCCTGCCGGGGGTCCTGCCAACCCTGTGTCCTGTGTCGTTGGAGGTCCCGCCGTCTACTCCCCTGCCGGGGGTCCTGCCAACCCTGTGTCGTTGGAGGTCCCGCCGTCTACTCCCCTGCCGGGGGTCCTGCCAACCCTTTCTCCTGTCCCGTTGGAGGTCCCGCAGAATACTCTGCTGCCGGGGGTCCTGCCAACCCTTTCTCCTGTGCCGTTGGAGGTCCCGCCGTCTACTCCCCTGCCGGGGGTCCTGCCAACCCTTTCTCCTGTGCCGTTGGAGGTCCCGCCGTCTACTCCCCTGCCGGGGGTCCTGCCAACCCTGTGTCTTGTCCCGTTGGAGGTCCCGCCGTCTACTCCCCTGCCGGGGGTCCTGCCAACCCTTTCTCCTGTCCCGTTGGAGGTCCCGCAGAATACTCCCCTGCCGGGGGTCCTGCCAACCCTGTGTCCTGTCCCGTTGGAGGTCCCGCAGAATACTCTGCTGCCGGGGGTCCTGCCAACCCTTTCTCCTGTGCCGTTGGAGGTCCCGCCTTCTACTCCCCTGCCGGGGGTCCTGCCAGCTCTGTGTCCTGTGCCGTTGGAGGTCCCGCCGTCTACTCCCCTGCCGGGGGTCCTGCCAACCCTGTGTCTTGCCCGTTGGAGGTCCCGCCGTCTACTCCCCTGCCGGGGGTCCTGCCAGCTCGGTGTCCTGTGCCGTTGGAGGTCCCGCAGAATACTCCCCTGCCGGGGGTCCTGCCAATCCTGTGTCGTTGGAGGTCCCGCCGTCTACTCCCCTGCCGGGGGTCCTGCCAACCTTTTCTCCTGTCCCGTGGGAGGTCCCGCAGAAGACTCTTCTGCCGGGGGTCCTGCCAACCCTATATCCCGTGCCGTTGGAGGTTCTACCGGGGGCCCTGCCAGCCCCATGTCCATCACCGGTCTCGCCGGGGTTCCTGCCAACTCCTGGTCCTTTTCCGTGGGGGATCCTGCCGAAGCCTATCCGACCGGCTCCGGTTTCCGTCCGGCCGACACCGGGTCCTGCCCGATATCCGGAACTGGCCCATCAGCGCTTTCCTGCCCGGCCTCCTGATCCTGTCCGGTCGACACCGGCTCGAGCCCGGCCCCCTGAGAGCCGCGGTCTTCGCCCTCGAGCCCGGCCCCCTGAGAGCCCGGCCCCCTGAGAGCCGCGGTCTTCGCCCTCGTGCCCGGCCCCCTGAGAGCCGCGGTCTTCGCCCTCGAGCCCGGCCCCCTGAGAGCCGCGGTCTTCGCCCGGCCCCCTGAGAGCCGCGGTCTTCGCCCGGCCCCCTGAGAGCCGCGGTCTTCGCCCGGCCCCCTGAGAGCCGCGGTCTTCGCCCTCGTGCCCGGCCCCCTGAGAGCCGCGGTCTTCGCCCTCGGGCCCGACCCCCTGACTCTTCCTGCCGTTGCCTTCGCCCTCGGACCCGGGTCCCTGACTCTTCCTGCCGCTGCCTTCGGTCCTCCATGGTCCCCACCTTGGACTCTGTTTTGACCCCGGGCCGTCCGCCCGAGACCCCTTCCTGGTTCTCTGCCTTGTCCCCAGGCAGTCCGCCCGAATCCCCCTTGCCCCCCGGGCCGTCCGCCCGAGACCCCTTCCTGGTTCTCCGCTGTGTTCCTGGGCTGTCAGCCCAAGACCCGTCCTCCGGACCCCCTCCGCCCACCCTGCTTGGGGTTTTGGACTTTTTGTTTTTTTTACGGACGTCTGGAATCCGTCCCTTGAGGGGGGGGGTTCTGTCACGATGCACATTTTATGTCACGCTTGTAGTTTTGTCTGTGTTGGTGTTTTTCTTGTCTTTGGGTTTCCTGTCTTATTGTGTTAAGTGTTCACCCCCATTTCCTGCCTGTCTGCTTTCTGTCTGTTTCCCTCCCTGATTACCCGATTGTGTTCACCTGTTGTCCTTGTGTTTCTCCTCCCCTGCCTGGCTGTTTCTCGTTGTCATGATTACCCCTTCTTGTATTTAGTCTTGTCTCTGTCTGTGTTCAGTGTTGGGTCATTGTTTGTTGGTGACGGAGATCACCGGAGAGTGTTCTGTTCGGTATTTATCTGTATCCTTGAAATAAAGGGTTTCTCTGCATTTGGGTCCTGCTTCCTTCACTCATCCGTGACAGTACCTTTGAGATGGAGAAGACGGGATGGAGGTCACCGATGTATTCCGTATATTTCTTCCAGAAAGAATTGTGTTAGTTGAAGGCATATTTGGCTTTAACCCCAATACCCACATGGTGGCAAAAAGGTGAATTTGAGATTTGAATATATTTGAACCCTGCTCCATCAATCATTAAACTGCTCTAAGAATATTCAGTTCATTCACATTGATAAACTAATGGTGTGCTTCTTGAATGTGTGGTCCATCAAGCGAGCTGAAGCAAAGCCTCGTTATTAACACTATCGAGCTCCATTACACAGACATGCTTCACCTTCACACCAAGACCTCTTGCTTTTGTTTCGTTTGCACCTGTCCATCATCATTTTCTCTCTCAAGATGTCCTTACATTGAGGTGAGTGTTTGTCTTTACTAAACCACGGAGGGAACAATGCACACAAACCCTGGTTGTTTTATACGTCGTATTTTCAATAACATTCACTTTTTTCTGCTGAGTGAAGCTTCACTGAAATATCTTTTTGAATATGCTTTGCCGTCTCTGCTCGAACACCCAGTTTCCATAGTGAGAGGAACATCAGTAAGTAAGATGAGGAAGTAAAGCGGGTTTATGTAGAGAAAGACTGACATGATAAATTGTTTTGACATGTGTATTTTCACATGTCAAAAATAATAACAAACTGCATTTCTCCATGACGGGGAATTATCGAGCACTAAGCAAAGACTGGGATGCAGAACATTCTATGCCTGTCTTTCCGTAACTCTCCGTCTCTGTCGGCTACGTGTCACGGGTATATTCAGCCTGCCCTAATGAGGGTCCATCATGGATTAAAAGGCCTCTGACGTTTAATACACATCTGAATGCTGTTTTTGTGTGCAGGTTCTGACATGAGTACACACATTGGATTAAGTGGCATGAAAAGGTACTTAGTACAAGAGTGCACTGCCACGCTAGCTAATCTGTAAGTACATGTGTGTTATGTTGCGTAAACAGGAAGTAAGAGCAGAGAATACTAAAAGTCTCATTGCCTTTAAATGTTTAAATGTGAGAGAACCTCGTCACATTGGGCTACAGACTCCTCTCTATTGGCCAGTGGACATCACAGAGCCAACGGTGTTACCTTAAACTTATTACTTCTCTCTCAAACTCTCAAAGCAGTTAGCGGCTGTTTTAATGGTTTAAATCAAATCAAGTTTATTTATAAAGCACATTTTAAAACAACTTTCGGTCGCGCCAAAGTGCTGTACATGAATAAAAAATATACGGAACATATTGCAGCATTTAAGTTAAAAACAACAAATATAAAGGCAGACACAGTTAAAATACAAAATGAGAAATGTCATGCTCTGCTCACTTTTAAAAGGCCAGAGAGAAGAAGTGTGTTTTTAGAGAGGATTTAAAAGCCCCTAGTGTCTGGGCCGACCTCACAGGTAAGGGCAGAGTGTTCCAGAGCCTGGGACCAGCTGCTGCGAAGGCTCGGTGCCCTCTAGTTTCTAGCCTGGTTTTCGGCACTACCAGCAGCATTTGGTCGACAGACCTTAGAGCTCTGGCTGGGGTGTATCGCTGGATTAAGTCAGCTATATAAGCCGGAGCCAGCCCGTTTAGGGCCTTAAAAACAAATAAAAGGAGTTTAAAATCTATTCTGAACCGAACTGGAAGCCAGTGAAGTGAGGCCAGAATGGGGGTAATGTGGTCACGCCTTTTGTGGCCAGTCAGGAGACGTGCAGCTGCGTTCTGTACTAGCTGCAGGCGTTTTATGGATGCCTGATCCATGCCCACATACAAAGCGTTGCAGTAGTCCAGTCGCGATGTCACAAAAGCGTTAATTACCCTCTCTAAGTCTTTAAAAGATAAAAACGACTTGGTCTTAGCCAATAGTCGTAATTTAAAAAAGCAGGTTTTGACTACGCTGCTGACCTGTTTATCGAATTTAAAAGTGCTATTGAAGGTTACTCCAAGGTTCGTTACAGCGGGGAGGATGTTTTTACTCAGAGAGCCAAGAATGTCAACCTGGGAGGCCGGAGGTTGGGGTCCAAAAAAAATTACCTCGGTCTTGCTCTCGTTGAGGGTGAGGAAGTTTTGGCTCAGCCAGGATTTAATTTCAGCCAAGCAGTCCATCAATTGCTGTAAGGAGTTGGCATTAGCATTGAGAGGTAGATATATCTGAACGTCATCAGCGTAGCAGTGGAAGGGGATGTTGTGCTTGGAGAGAATTGCACCTAGGGGCAGTATATATAATAGAAAGAGGATGGGGCCCAGAATAGAACCTTGGGGAACCCCACAGGTAAGGGGGGCTTTTGCAGAGGAGAAGGCACCTAGCTGCACTGAAAGGCTACGGTCTGTTAGGTAGGACCTGAACCATGCCAGAGCAGAGCCTGTGATGCCTGCGGACTGTTCGAGCCGCGACAACAGAATGCTGTGGTCCACGGTATCGAAGGCCGCTGTCAGGTCCAACAGCACCAGGACAGCTGGGCTACCTGAGTCGGCGGCTAGGAGGAGATCATTAAGAACTCTTAAAAGGGCTGTTTCAGTGCTGTGCATTGGTTTGAAACCAGACTGAAACTTTTCATAGATGCCATGCGTGGTTAAAAAAGACTGCAGCTGGGCGTAGACTACTCGCTCCAGCGCTTTAGATAAAAACGGTAGCTGGGAGATGGGCCTAAAATTTGCAAGAATGGAGGGGTCGAGATTTTTCTTTTTTAGCAGTGGCTTGACCACAGCATGTTTGAAGGCAGCTGGGACACATCCTGAGCTGAGAGAGGTGTTTATAAGTAATAAAATACTTGCTCCAACTGAATCGAAAACGTCTCTGAGAAGGCGAGAGGGAATGCTGTCTGAGGTGCAGTTTGTCGGCCGCAGGTGCTTGACAACATCTGAGAGAGAAGAGAGGGATACAGGCTCAAAGTGGTCGAGGACAGCAGCGCACAGAAGAGGGGCAGAATCTGGGGTAGCACTAGTGTGGGCTAGCCTAAGAGCAGATACTTTTTCAATAAAAAATGACAGAAACTTATCACAGAGAGTAGTCGATGGTACAATTGGAGAAACATCACAGGGATTAATGATCGAGTTGAGGACATTAAAAAGAACCTGAGGTTTGTGGCTGTTCTTAGAGATTAACAGAGAAATGTGCTCTGTCTTGGCTGCTTTGACTGCCGTCTGGTAGTCAGAAAGGCAAGCACGAAGGATTTCCAAGGAGACATGGAGTCCATCCTTCTTCCACTTTCTCTCTGCACGCCTGCAAGCGCGTCTGAGAGCACGAGTAAAGTCACTGAGCCACGGCTGTGGGAGAACTTTGGTGCGTCTAAGCGTAAACGGAGCAACAGAGTCAAGTATTTGTGTACATGTCGAGTCAAACATAGAGATAAGCTCATCAGCACTAAAAGCACAGTTCATCTCTAATTTACAGATCAGAGAAGCATTAAAAGCATCAGAAAACTGTGAGGCCGTCAAGGGGTTAATTAAACGCAGACGACGTGCAGGGGCTCGCGACTCGAGCCCTGCGCTAGGGATCGAGGTTGTAAACACAACAGGTAAATGGTCTGAGATACCTGTTGCTTCACAGATTTCATCCACAAATACAGATAGTCCGAACGATAATACTAAATCTAAAATGTGTCCTTTTTCGTGTGTTGGGCCAGCCACGGACTGAACTAGACCAAAAGAATCGAGGAGATTTAAAAAGTCCCTAACCAGGGGTTTTGACTTGCAACACACATGCACATTAAAATCTCCGGAGATCAAAACACGATCATATTTCACCATGATCCCATACAGAAAGTCAGAAAAGTCATTTATGAAGTCCTTATTGCATTTTGGCGGACGATATACAACAGCGCAGAGCACAGGCGAGGCCGGATTCAGTTCAAACTGCTGTAACTCAAAGCTAGCGTAGCTTGTTACAGGGTGAAGCAATCTGCATTGGAGGCTAGCTCTAAACACTGATGCTATGCCCCCACCATGGCCGGTGGTACGGGGGGAGCTGAAGAAAGTACAGTCAGGAGGAACAAGTTCAGAGAACGGTGTATACTCGCCAGCATGGACCCAGGTCTCCGTCAGAAACATGAAGTCCAGTTGACGAGAGGTGAAGAAGTCATTGAGCAGAAACGTCTTGTTAGCTATTGACCTAGCATTAAGCAAGGCCATGCTAAGTTGACGCTCCGGCTCCGGTCTGGCAGAAGGTGTAGAGCGTCTCAGCTGACGAAGATTAGCGGGCTGGACACCGCGCGGGCCGGTCAGTCCGGCTGGAGGAGCTGGAGGGGCTGCCAGCGGAACCAGCAGAGGCCGCAGCTCCGGAAGAATACCCCGAATCCAACGATGTCGTGCAGCGGGAGGGCCGTGGCATCCGAGGCGTGAAGAAGCTGCCGAGGAATCCCTCAGGTATGTCCTTAGGTGGACCAGCGCACCAGCGCGCTTTCCCCGGCGTCTGAAGCGCTTTCGGTGAGGCTGCCGTCGAAGGTATGAGGGAATATCCCACAGTAGAGGGGACGACGATGATGTATGGTAGTCGGATGTGAGTTTGGGCAGCAGTATCAACTCCAATGAGGGTCTGAGGTGGAGGAGAGCTTGGCGATCGTAGGTGAGCAGAGCAGACACATTCTGACAAACATAGAAAATAAACAGGATAGCTAGTCCTAAACTCAGGGAGAGGCGGGCCGACACAGGCGCCATCTTCCCACACACTGGTCACAGAAAAACATTGATGATTTCCTTTTGTTTCTGTTGAGTTTGAATGAAGTGTGTTTAACAATGATCAGGGTATTATGGCTCATTGAAGGGAGCCGGATCTTACGGCCCGTTCCTTTGCGAGAGCCGTTCAAAAGAGCCTTTTTTTAAATGGAAAATGGACTGTACTTATATAGCACTTCATCCCGTCTGTACGACCCCTCAAAGCGCTTTACATACATGTCGTTCACCCATTCACACACCGTTGGCCATCGGGAGCAACTCAGGGTTCAGTATGTTGCCCAAGGATACATCGACATGTTGGCTGCATGGGCTGGGATCGAACCCACAACCTTCTGGTTGAAGGACGACCGCACTCCCTCGCAGCCAGTCGCCCAAAGGGGGCGGGGTTACTAGGTTCATCTGCGAAATATACCTTTTATTATTCAATCAAATGTAGCCCTGTTTCGACTAATGATGTATATGTGTACAAAGTAAAGTATGTGTTTAAAGTAAAAATTACATTTTTAATATAAAAGACTTGCTGTGGCCAAATGTTTTCATTGCATTTACAGACCCGTGTAACTCTCTGATAAAAAGCAGATAGCATCACCTATACAAACTGACATCAAATCTTTGCTGAGCCTAAACATAATGATAAATAAATAACATAATGAAAATAAATATATTGCAGTGCTCAAAGCAGCAGCATCCAACCGTCTCTAATCCTTGGATATTACCTGTCACTGCATCCATGACTCCGGATCCCGGCGTATATAGACACCAAAAAGAAAGACATGTGGGGAAGCTGGGTTAATGGAACATGAGTGGACACAGGTAGAGACAGAGAGAAGGAAGAAGGAAGAAGTCCCCCGACAAACTAAGCCTATATCAGCAAAACTAGGGGCTGAATCTAATCAGCCCTAACTATAAGCTTTATCAAAAAGGAAGGTCTTCAGCGCACCGTCACTGCATCATGCACGGAGCACCCGTAGCACGGAGATCATCATATAATTGTCTCTTGTATTACTTAACAAAACAAAAACGGTTTGTTCGCGGGCCGGCTCCCGTCGTTCACTTAAAGCGTTGTTTGCGACGGACACATCACCAGTGAGTATTTAAGGGAAACGGAGTGATTGTACAAATCCTTGTCAATCAGGTCGCAGGCTGAGAGTCAGAAGAAAATACTACAAGCACGCCTTTAGACCAGCCAGTCGCTCGCGACCGGTCGATCTGTGGTGTGGGTAGATCGTTAAAAAACTCTTATTTAAATGATGTGTGTGTGTGTGTGTGTGTGTGTGTGTGTGTGTGTGTGTGTGTGTGTGTGTGTGTGTGTGTGTGTGTGTGTGTGTGTGTGTGTGTGTGTGTGTGTGTGTGTGTGTGTGTGTGTGTGTTCCTGATGACACACGGGGACAATGAGCTCATAGGGCTGCTGATCAGAAGCTAAACAGTCTGTATATTGCATTACATTTGTATAATGTCAGCTTCGTTGATACTTTGCCCGCGGGAATACGAAAACAATAGTTAGATATACTGAATATTATTTGATCTATTCCACCACTTAATCCCACATAATGTAGAGGTGCCTTAAATAACCCCTTATGTTCTAGTGAGATGTGTTTTTATGTTCATATAAGAGTGATTTCAATGCCACCCCACTGAACATGTCCTGGCTGACGCACAATAAGGGGAGTGTCAACCCGCACTCTGCTGTTCCGCAGCGCCGCCCCCCCCTCCGCTGACATTATGAATGTAAGCGTTTAGTGATCATAGATAACACGGCAGGGTCCGTTAGTTTGTTTTCAAATAAACAAAGTCATGTCTTTCAGAATATTAAACTTGTTTCGCCAAATTCAGACGATAAATACAGACTTTAAATTTGTAACGGCATAATTACAAGCGGCAACCTGACGTCACAGCGAGCATAACGACAGCCGGTGTTTCTTGTGAGGGTTTCCCGGGAAACAAACACAATACACACAAACGCCTCAGATTATTTTGCGGTATTTGGCTGCCGAACTAAATCATGTACGCAGCTCGCGACGTAACTAGGAGTCTAGTGGACGGTATCAGTACTACTTTTATTTTTTAATTAATTATGTTGTTTAGAAATGAATCTGAGGGCCGCCATCTGCCCATCCCTGATGTAGGCAGACAGTCACCCTGTGTGTGAGGCAAACCCACCTGTGTGGAGCGTCGCGTTCACAATAGCCTACATTAAAAAAATAAAATAATCGCCTGGCCATCGGGAAACCTCGTGGTCCTCCCGATGGCCAGTCCGGGCCTTCACTGCCTCCGTGGGAGTTCAGACGTTTTGGAGAACATGTTTTTCTTTTAGCCTATTTACCTCGTTAACGTAAAAAATACTCTTTAC
Organism: Pseudochaenichthys georgianus; assembly: GCF_902827115.2. Classification (NCBI taxonomy): domain Eukaryota; kingdom Metazoa; phylum Chordata; class Actinopteri; order Perciformes; family Channichthyidae; genus Pseudochaenichthys; species Pseudochaenichthys georgianus. The sequence continues at coordinate 45,181,258 of NC_047512.1, forward strand.
ATTGACACATGCATTATTTGTGATTAAAATAATGGTCGTTGGTAATGCATTAGCGACCCCCACAGATGTATGGTTTCACTGCCTCTGTGGGAGCTCAGACCCCATTGGCTCCCACATAACTCGAACCCTGGCTGTGACCAATAGGCTTCCCTCCCACCCCCCAAACACATTCTGCAACCATCAACCTATTTAAATGTATATTTATTTATTGTTAATACCACTGACTGTCTTTGTTTTTGTCATGCTCTATTGTAATGAACATGACTGCCAAGTAGTACCGTTTGGACTCTAAGATGCTAAAGGATTTTGTGTGTAAACTGTAAGTTGTGCTGTTTTATTAGCTGGTGCCATACACACATTTTTATTTGATATAAACGTAAGAACCATAAAGGAATCTGAATTTCCAATGTGAGAAGTTAGTGCTTTCTTTAATGGGAAAGGGGCTTTATTTGAATTAAGATAACGCGACCCATCATCGGAATCAGTCAGAATAGATTAGAAATAAAAAAGGGACTTTTTCCCTTCAAATCAAGCATTTTGGGTTTTAAGTCATGTGTTGGCAGTTAAGGGTTGAATGAATCCAGCTTCCAACGCCCACACATCTCAGAAAAACAAAGTTTCGGTTGCAATGATGGAAAAGTTCTTGCATGGTCCATGTAGTCCATTGTCTTCGAAACTATACATTCGGTACTCCCACCACGTCATGGCAATCCATCTCGTTACATCTTTGACATGCAGCAAGGGAACAGTAAATGCGATATAATTAATCTTCTGCGTCTCATGCCTATCTGTACTAAATCAAAGGCAATGGCTCAGACACACATTTTTAAATGGAGGAATTGAAATTGCAATCTTCTTGTCAAAATGAACCACATGCATCCTCTTTATTCCTCTGATGAATGACGGGGAGAGAGTGTGCTTAATACACTCCAGGGTCAGCTCAGGTTCATAATTGAATTCCAAAGCCCAGTCCATTCGATATTGTGCAGCACTCAAAGTTATTCCTCTCCATTCTTTATAGGCTGGATCTGACAGGCTTAGGCCTTTCAATATTTCAAATTATGAGAAGACTCCAACTTTTTAGGGGGCTGGGAATGAAATGAAGCCATTCGTGACGCATTGAAACAAATCCATGTCTGACACGGTGCTCCCTAAGCACGAGGCATTCGGAGAAACACGCCACAATGATGTTGAAGCCCCGATTGAGTGACTTGCCGAGAAGCATCCCGCTGGTTGTCGGGTGAAGGGATACAAAAGTGAAACGCAAGAATAACCACACTTAAGAGTCTTTGGAATCATAGTCCGAAATACAAATAACAATAAAATGAAATAGTTAGGATTAATTCTTATCCTACTTTTGAC